>NC_133205.1:16162937-16187937 GCF_958299795.1 Porites lutea | reverse complement strand
TACCGCGAACCTCTAACCGCGGTTTGCGGTTACCCGTTTGCGGTTCGACGTTCAAACATAATTCGATTTAGATTGGCGGTGGATTAGATTACGGCCGCCATTTTGAATCAGCAGCCATGAATGGCACTTGTTTTTAAGGTATCATCCACCCTTAAGCACCCTCCCCGCGTTGATCGGCGCTAACGCTTTTGCTTTTAATAAATACCCCCATAAACCGTACATTTTCTGAAAGCTTAATAGTTCCAGATTATTGCTTATTCCTTTTAAAAAATCAAAATATTAACGCGATTCAGAAATGAGAAGCTTTTTGTGAAAGTGGGTGTCGCTGTAAATTTAAGTCCAGGCCAGCCAAAAATAAACGGAAGAAGCCAATTAAGATCGCATTCGCTTCTTAACACGTTTGACTGAAAAACCGTGTCTCAGATTTTTGTCAAGTGGTTTTGTTCTTTTGTTATAAGCAGTTGAAGTTAGGGGTAGCAAATCATTAGCACTACCTGTGAAAAAAATACTCTTACTCGAAAACGAAAAAAGAAATCAAAATTCGCAGACACGCTTTTTTAGAAAAACTATCTGACAGTAAGTTGGCCAAATTTCAGCCAAATTGGTTCACGGGTTGCCGACTTGGAGTTTAAAACGTACCCTCAACTTGCTCTGATTTTCATTTCGAGAAAACAGGGGAAAAAGATTTTTGGCGGCGTATTATCCGTGACGAGATTATAACAGATTATAACACCAAAGCTGTCAATGTTGATGCATACCAGAAAAGGGACAACAGTAGTGACACAGCAGGAAAAGGTTACAAACGAAACCCAACAACAGATGAACAATTTATTTCGAACGCTCTGCTCTGTTCGATCCTTCTGTTGTCGAGAAAGCATCTTTAGTTATTTGCGACGGGCAGTTTTCATTTTGAGCCAAGCCAACTTTTGCTCTATACATTTTCTAAAAGTTCGACACTTCCCTGGAAAAATCGACAACAAACCGCTTCCTGGAGTTTTTCTTGAAGCTGTTCTCCCGCCACAATAGAATTTCAAAAAAGTCCTTCGTCCGATTTTTATATGGCGCGGGACCGGTCGCGAATTTGTCGCTTGCTTGGCCGCTTCGCGACCTAAAAAGCTCGCTCCGCTCGCTAAGAAACTCGTGAAACTCGATTTCGCGGTAGTTTCAATGGGTTTTTCAGAAGCTTTGTCATCTTTTAGCCTGCGTAGCTGGCGGTATTGTGTAATAGAAGAGTGAGATTTGGCGGCGGAGCCGTTATAATATAGTCGAGTGAGATTTGACGGCGGAGCCGTCACGAGCGGCGAAGCCGCGAGAAATACCGCCTGCCAGAGAACCATGATTTTTCGAATGTCGCCCACTTTTGTCACGTTAGCTGATCCCAATTAAATCAGCCAATCAAAGAAAAAACCTGCAAATTGAAACTTCCGATTATTTTCGCGCGAGACAGTTTAGAAATAAGCGTTGACAGGCTAAACACGACTCTTAAGCTCGTGACAATGTGAAACGTGACCTTGTGAGTTTGCTTGAACAGAAGGTTTTTTTTTATTTTCTCGGCTCTCGCTCGAAGGTTACTAGCACTACACAGTGCATGTATCATTCTAAACTTTGACTGAGTAAATCCTTTTTTGCAACACTAGGCTTAACATTAAAAGGTCATGAAGCTGGTTTGTTACATGCATACTGAGTAACCATTTCCGGTGGTTTATTCTTCTGTAGGTGTTCCTGATAGGATTTGATCTCAGATGCAGTTGTAAAGTGTTTTAATTTTCTTTGACCTTTGTTTCTTACGGCTAAATTAAGACAATTCCAGCGCTGTGAAGTTTAAGACGCCATTTCGGCAATTTGGTCATCGATTATGCTCTTTCTAAAGCGGAAATCTCAATCACTTTACATGTACGTCTTCTCTAGTTTGCCATCTGCTCCCTAAATTGGGAAATATACGCGCGAAGGCTCATCTAACATGATTGACATATGTATGGCCCTCGACCAATCCGTTTCCCCGCACACTGGTGTGCGGACCATTCAAAATACCGGGGTTTTCTGGCAGGCGGTATTTCAACCGCCTCGTCCCTACTCCTTTTTTTGGAACACGGCTCCGCCGCCAAAACTTTAATCTCGCACCCACACAATACCGCCAGCTAAGCAGGCTATCATCTTTTAGCCATTTTTCTTGATTGTAGTAGGAGCCCTTGTCACTCTCTGCTAATTTCGAAACCCACACTTTGCAAAACGATTTTGTCGTCTTCTTTCGTCTTGGAGTCAAGGACGAAAACGGACAAGCTCTTTTTTCTTCTTTGGAGGCATTCAATTCCAAATTCCAGGGAAAAACAGTGAGCACTATACTTGTAGACCACGATTTCTGTCAAATTGCGTGATTAGCTTGGTTCATCAAGTATGACAGGACTTGTCAACGATCAATTAAAACAATTAGCATAGAAAAAGCTTTTGCGCTCCATAAGTCTGGACAGAAAAAACATTTTTTTCTGGAATTTTTTTTAAAAGAAAGCTCTTGATGAGCTCTACTTAATCATCTAAAAATTGAAAATTTCGAAAAATGATGGGTTTTTACCCTGGATGATACCTTAAGATCCAATAGGATTTATCAAATTTAGCATTTCGCCCGAATTTGTGCCTCTGTTAATGGATAAAGACTTGCTCCACAAGATTTTTATATCATTACGTGGGATAAAACAAGAATTATACGCTAAAAGCTTTCAAATAAATGACATACGTGAAAACCTACCTCCCCACGTTGAAAACGCAAGTCATAAACCTCAAACGTGACGCGAAGACTTGTTACGTGAAGCAAAACAGCGTCGCAAAAAAATTATTTGATCAAGAATCGGAAGGTAAGCTAAAGAAATAAGTTTATATTTATTCTTGGAAATGAAAAGCTATCTTTCGTTTCTCTATTTTCGCTTGCTCCTATAAATTTCTCGTTATCATTTCACTTCGAAATATTTTATGTTTTTTAATTTTTGGATTGGAAGCTAATCAAACTAATCAGACAGACTGTTGAATTTGGTCTCTAAACTTGGTAGAATGTCAACAAACTACTCTTTCAAATCTTTTTATCAATAAAGAAATATCATTTCAATGGTTCATTTGAAAATGAACTAAAAGAGAATTACTTGCACGTTATACAGGAGTATTCTTTCCGATTCAAAGTAATATTTTTGTTCTTTGATAACAGAAACCAGGTTAGTGCCGATCTTTAAGCGAAGGATATTCACGCGCAAAGTTATTTATAGATTATTTCAGTTACTAATCTGTAGGTACAGATTAGTGAATAATCTGTAGGTTGCGCTGTTTCCCATAATTAACTGTAGGCTTTTAGCCAATGAGAAGACAGATGGTGACTACAATGTATAATAATTACAGGATATGTACATTTGAATAAACGGTTTTACGCATGAAAAAAAGTTTAGCACAGTTCCTTTAACATGCCTGGAGGGTGGGAGATTTGACCCTCTTTGAAGCTCAAACGGGTGGGGCATTTGACCGTCTAAACTGGCAACATAGCGGGGAATTTGACCAAAATTTTTCAAAAAAAAATGCCCCGGGGTTTGCCAGGGGGCGGGGAATGGGCGGTTTTGGAATTGACTGGTACATTAAAAGCACAACCGCTGAGCGTGATAGTGTGAAACACCAAGCATAATGTGGAAAACCCTTAATCTGAGAGGTGATTTGCGCTGCCCTGGTATTTTATCGTCATATTCATTGTACTGAACAGTGCTCATAGGCCACAGAAGATCATTCCTAATCAAATCAACACTACCGCTGTCATATTGGAAAACGAGAAGACCCCGGGAGACTCGGTGCTTACCATTTGACGGAAAATTTAGGAAATTCCGGATGGAAGGTAAATTGTAAGGTCACTTTTCGGAAATTCCAACCGAAAATTGAGGAGTACGTTTTGAGGTAGTCATTTCATTCCGGTTAATGGTAAGAACCAAACGGAACGTTGCTTACCGTTTACCGATTTCTCAGTTCCTTCTTGGTTCCAGACTCACGCGACACAAATTCGCCCTTTTTTTGGATTCAAACCGTAACGGATGTGGCATTTCTACGGTAAACTGGCAAGTCGCTTACCATTATGCTTTCGACA
Source organism: Porites lutea (assembly GCF_958299795.1). NCBI lineage: Eukaryota > Metazoa > Cnidaria > Anthozoa > Scleractinia > Poritidae > Porites > Porites lutea. Next base: position 16,183,829 of record NC_133205.1, on the reverse strand, counting down.
CCCCAACCGGATTTTTCTAATAAATGGTAAGCACCTGAGGTTGCTTTCAAATTTTCTACCAATCTCGTTCCCAGGGGCCGCGATCCTTTTGGTCAGCGACCGTTCCGCTGGACAAAGCAACGCGCACTCTGGGAACGAGATTGATTTTCTACCTTTCTATAAGCCTGCGTGGTAGGCGTTTTAAGTTGAAGGAAAAGGGGTTTTTGGGCGCGAGAGAAAAGTGAGGGGTACGCGCCCTCGCGTTTGTCTCGCGCCAGAAACTCTCCTTTTTTTTCTTCCGTTTCAAACGCCTGCCATGCATGCTACCTTTCTATCTGTGGTGGGGAGTACCTTCGAGAGGTGTCGTTTCCTTTCTGCCATATACTTCCTAGCGCCTTACGCCTTACTCCGGGGAAAAAAATTAGCTTTAGGCAAGCTACTATTGTGTAGCGTTGGCCGTTATGTGAAACTTTCAACAAAGAAACGTTTTTCAGGGTTGATGACCTATTTAAAATTTTGTCAAGTAGAGGTGGCTGCTGTGTGTTGGCGCATAGCCATTGTCATAAGTTCAACTACTTCCTGTTTTCCAGTTCATAAAAGGGTATCTTTCAAGTTGCTGGTTTATAGAGAAAGAAGAAAATAAAGGAGACAATCAATTCATTATTACTTATCCTTGATTTATCAGCAAACCAATAGCAACCACAAATTATTTAAAGCCTCTCCTTTTCTTAGATACAATTATAATTATCACCTACAAATTAAAACTTCAAAAAACAGTAGGAAAACAGTCCAAAACCGTTCAATCCTTGAAAACATGCACAATCCTTCATTAACATACTTCTCATCATCAAAATTTAAAGTAGACTTTTAAATTAAAATCTCTAAAGAATCTTCAAATATCAAACCTGACTGAGGACTCTACTGCAGTCTACCGTATATAATAACTTTTCTCCGATACTAAAAACAACTCTTTCCAGTCAATCAACCCCAGTGGGCCTTCGCAGTTCTCTATAAAAGAAAATAGCGCACCAACGCTTTTATACATATCTGTCCTTTTTATATATAGGAGAGGCTGAATTAAAACCGAATGTTGTAACCCTTAACGTTAAAAGCACAGCAACTAGATACGCAGTGTCCCAAGGTTTGTTCCCGTCTTACTTCAAGGGCCAACCATCAAGCTCACGATGTTCCTGGCAGTGACTTTCGAAGTTTCTCCGGTCACAGTGACAAACAACTGATCAACGCTTCCGGGGACAGCCGAACTTTTAGCAATGAAACGGACGCGGACGACGGCGTGGCGGTTCTGGTAAACAGTGATCGGCGAGGCTGAGTAGTTGGCCTTGAAGTTGACAGTTTCTTTGATTTGAAATTTGAACTTTTCAGTAGCACCGGAGTTTAAGATAAAGAACATAGCGAATTCATAGCTGGATTTTGGCGCAGTGAACTCATTTCGGGCGTACATGAGTTTGACAACTACATGGTTTGGTTCCACAGTGCTTTGAGAGTTGCGTTCAAACTGGAAGTTTTTCTTCGTCTTCCCTTTTAGCTGCATATTGAAGGCTTCCGTGGGAGTAGGAAAAGAGGCTGAGAAATGAACACCATCCCCTCCAACTTGTCTGAGAGAGGTTGTGTGGAGAGGCCTTCCATCGGTGCTTAGGATGTTCAGGCTTAGTGAACTGGGCTGCAACTTTTCAGCTCCGTGTACTATCAGAATGACGTGGGCAGTTTTCCCTGAAAAATGATTAAGATTGATCTTGTTTTGATAACTTCGTCCCATGTAAGGGAATCCAACATAGTCTTGGATTCAAGATTCCACGCCTTGGATTTGGGATTCTAGGTATTACAGTCTTTTGTCAGTAGAACTTGGATTCTGTTCCACTCTTAGTGGAATTCCGGATTCCTTGAGCTGTACAGTAAAAACCCACGAGTAAGAACCTACATTTTCCATGGTTAGCCTAAACAGGTTCTTACATAAATGGTGGTTAACATAAATTTAGGCTATCTAGGTTCTTAATAGGTTCTAAATTTCTTGCAAAAAATTATGTCGTTGCTAAAAAGATTTTAGTGATCAGCACCCTTACATTTGCATACCTTATGATTGCTTATATTTTAATATGACCATAATAGAGATCTCTTCTCACATGAATTTTAATTTCTTGAGTCAAAACAACTTTGTATACATGATTGAGCTGTAAATTAAACACAATATTATAAACATCTTCTCAATGACCTCAATCAAACAACATTTATATATGTATTAACTTGCCTTTTGCAATTGCAATTAGTAAATATTTTAAAATGATTTTTGAAAATAAGAACCTTTCTCCAAATTTTAGGCTAAAGAGGTTCTTATATAGAGGGGGTCTAAATTGCAAATTTTAGCCTAACAGGTTCTTAAATCTTAGGTTCTTACTCGTGGGTTTTTACTGTATTTCGGATTCCAAAGCCCAGGATTAATTACTTACAAAGTACTACATGATCGAGCTCCAATCTATATACAGGAACTCCTTTAATTGTATACACCCAGCCGCAATCTTAGATCCTCTAATAGAAATTTATTAGTTAAACCCTATTTTAATCTCAATTCGTATGGTAAACGAGCTTTTTCTGTTGCTGCTACGGAACTTTGGAATAACTTACCTGAGGATATTAAATCTGCAAACTCAATTGATGATTTTAAACGCCAACTTAAAACATTTCTTTTTATGCGAGCTTATGAATCGTGATGTTTTTATTTGTTGGATTTTTTATCTATTGTGTACATTTATCTATTTTGTAGTTAGCGTCTAGTTTTAATGTCAATTTCTTGTGATTATTTTTACTTTTTAGTTTTATCTAATTTTTGTAAACAGCGCCTTTGAATCTTGTAGAAAAGGCGCCATATAAATGGATTATTATTATTATTATTATTCCACAAGTAGAATTTCCCCGGATTTCCGATTCCACTAGCAAAAATTTCCGCGGATTCCGGAATCCAGATTCTCTTACAATGGGATAGAATAAATGTTTGTGTCAATCAGTACTGCAATGCCAGTTTGCATCGTTTTTAACCGCGGTGCGCTGCTCCCGATTCAAAAATAAATGATATGGGAATATATGAGCTATTTTGCTTCAGAGCTCAGGTAGAACTGTCGAGTACCTTTGTTTACGACTACAAAATGAGCACGGGCTGCAGTTCTGCCTTCTGCCAGGAATTCTCACCTCAGCAGGGAGGACGCACGACAATGATGCACATGCCTGCGAACCGAACTATATCACAAGCAGAAAAAAAGTATCGAGAAAAATACTACCCGTATATAAATCTATAACTCTGTAAAAATGTTGTGACTTCTTTCCTTCAATAACCAAATAGTATTTTTCTTGATTATTATACATTTTGCTTTGCGATATAGAGATCCTCAAATTGTTTTTTGTGTATGAAGAGCTATGAGGGCAACTAGAGGGTTTGTTGTCAATATGTATTTTACGTTCCCAAAACATTTTACGTTCCCAAAACGTAAATTGGTTAATAAGTTGAGGTAAGCTTCTTACTGGACACTATTATACATTAAAAAACACTTTTGTTTTGTTCTTGTTGTTGTTGTTTTTTTATTTTCACGAATTAAAAGTCCCAAACAGGTGAATTATAAGCCCTGGCCTACCGCTGGCCTAAGGCTATGTTCTTGATACCATTCAAAAACCTCAACCGTCAACTATCTCACTATTTGCACCTTTTTAGTGGTCCAAATCACCACCTTCTCTAGGGAGAGTTAACGAATAAGAAAAAAAACTTACCCTTCAAGGGATAGCGAATTGGGAAGGGTGTCCCTGATCGACGTGGGATGACAAAGATGAAGTCGAACACCACATTTGTCTTGCTAGAACCTTTCAACAAATATGTGTACTTTCCCGCCTTCGGCGACACCACCAATTGCCAGATTCCTGGTGTTGGGTTCTTTACATCAAATATTGTCACTTTGGACAGCACGCTCTTCCCAGAGGTGACAAAACGTCCCAGGGGATCTTTTAGGTTGATATCTGCACCACTGTTCTCACTGGAAACCGAAACAATAATTTTCTCCATGGTGTCATCCACGAGCAATATGTGTACAGAAGGGGAAGCACTTCGCTTCTTTCTGAAGAAACTTCCAAGACCTCCAGCACAGGTTGTACCACCAAGAAGATCTTTGGCTACTTCCTTCATCCTGGCGATATCAGCGCGATTCTTAGGCAGCGAAAAAACTTGACCACAAGTGTCCCTTGCAAGGTCCTCAAATGGCTTGACAGACGATGGGTCACCACAGCCTCTTGTTGCAAAAAAGTAGACATTTATACCCGCTAGTTTCGCATGGTTTCTCGCCACCTCGATGTTCTCTGATGTGGCATCTTTAGGTGGTGCATCAGTGAAAATGTACAGGGGAGAGTCATTTTCAGGGCCAGCATTCAAGGCTTCGATAATTCCTTTAAAGGCCATCTCAGGGCAGTCACCTCCACCATGTGCACGAAGTTCGTTAATTTTTGCAATAAACTCTTTCCCGCTTTCATTTCCAGCGTTCTTTCTAAAAACCCTCCCTTTTTCTGAAGATTTTAAGACATAGTATTGAAATTTCAGTCACATTCAGTAGTCTAAAATTGGCTCGCATTTTATAATAAATGTTTTTCTCCAAAATCCCTACAATTTCGCTGTTACTATAGAAAAGTTACCATCAGAATCATTCAAAAGGAAAAATGCAGTATATTCTTGTGGTTGAAGTCGAATGATTCCATGACGCAAATGGCCTTAACTGTGGAGAACAGCTCCTTCAAAAATGTGTTGGTCAACTGCTGACCGAAAAGTCTGCATTCTCAAGAGTTCACTGGTAAGAACTTGATCTTGATTTCCAAAACCAGCAAAGCAGAGGGTCGGGTTATTGGGGGGAGCAGTTTTAAGTAACTTGGTGTTACCAAAAGTAGTAAAAAAGTGTGGCAAATTTACGTACAAGTATCCACTTATAATTAACACACAGCCTCCATACCTGGATCATTGAAAGGTGACAAGATGTAATCCACTTCTAAATTTGGTCTCGGGATGTTAACAATGTATGTAGCGATGTCCTTTGCTGCTTGAATTTCATCAGACATACTCCCTGTGTCATCAATAGCAAACATCATCGTAGTTCTATCCAAGTTCTTTGTCCCAACAAACTTCTGAAACTTTTCTTTGCCGATCTCCCTTTCAATCATTTTCATGAACTTTTTCATTGCATCTCTACACAAGCTACAGCGCTTCTTACGAGGCTTCTTTTTCTCTATCTCCCTGGCGGTGTAAAGCGCATGCCCAAGAGACTGGCGGATGAAAGATTGATCGTTGCTCTGATTGGCAGCTAGTTTGATGATCTTTTCAATCTTCTTCAGTCTGGCTGGTGATTGTACATAAAATGACTCAAGAGCCTGGCTTTCATACACTGATTTTTCGACTTCATCTACGGTTTTCAGGAAACTGTTCGACGGGGACGCACTTTCGGCAGAAGCTTTAATGAGCAGAATAAAACAAAAAAAGTTAAGGTGGCTCGATACAGTTTTTTAGGGTCCATACCTTGAGCATAAACTACGTAGCCATAAACAAAGCAAAGATTTGGAAAAATTGCCACCACAGTTGTATTAGATAAAGATGAAAATTTGTTATTATCAGGGTTGCAATGACATCGGAGTTGTCATAGCAACAAAATGACGCCATTACCCATTTTACTTGCCGCAGTATTTCTCGACACTGGGAACTGTTCTTCCAAAATCGTTCAAGAGAGCCCTTTCTTCCAATAGCTGCCTCGATGTTCGTGAAGTTTATCTGTAATCTGTCTCTGCAGTCTTGTTAGCGGTTTTGTAAACATTTCGGTCTACTTTAAGAAATTAGCGAATAATTTTTAAACCGCTCGATAGATTTTTTAAAAAAATTGAGATTCTCAAGATTAGACGTCGTTTTAGGAGACCTTTGAGTCTCAAGATTATTGCTAAATTGTAAGGCAGTAAAATAAGGGGTACAATTCGCTAATTTTTTATCGGAAGTTTCGTGTTTACAAGTGAAAGCCTCTCATTATTCCGCTTACTGTCTCAAAGTTTTATTTTCACATGAACAGCAGTAACTAACAATGCATTTGAAATATGCAAAAATGCTAGCTATTGTTTTGCACGAAAATATGAAACTTGGAGACAATACTCCTGAATAATGAAAGGCTCTCACTTGAAAACAAAAAATTTCTGACAAAGCATTAGCGAATTGTAGCCGTTAGTTTACTGCCATACAATATATCAATAATCTTGAAACTAAAAGCTTATATTAAAGGACGGTTTATCTTGAGAATCTTAAAACTTTAAAAAAATATATCAAGCGGTTTAAACGTTATTCGCTAATTTGTTAAAGTAGGCCGAAATGTTTACAAAACCGGTTACAAGAGCGCCTCGTTACATACTAATCAAATCCTTCTTTCTAGCAATCAGCTGGATCTATCTCCATGATCTTTCACACACGTTTTTAAAAAGATTTAAACTCTTATGAGGTGAAATTGCATGTCAAAAGCACTTCGTTTTCAACAGATAACAGCCAAACATCAAGATCTTCCAATTTTTACCGCATTTCTAGCCATAAAAACTTTATCCCAAAATATCTCCATAACGCTCTTACAGATTTCGCTTAAACTTCACGAACATCAAGGTGGTTGTTGCAAGAAAAGTTTCCCGTGAACGATTTTGGAAGAACAGTTCCCAGTGTCGAGAAATACTGCTGCAAGTAAAATAGGTAATGGCGTCATTTCGTTGCTATGACAACTACGATGTCATTGCAACTCTGATCATAACAGAGTTTCGTCTTTATCTAATACAATTGTGGTAGCCATTTTTCCAAATCTTTGTTTATGGCGACGTAGTTTATGCGCAAACTTGGGAGGTATTGACCCTGAAAAACTGTATCGAGCCACCTTAACCAAAATTAGCGGGTGTGGTTACTCTAGGGCTTTCCACAAGTTGCTCGAGATTTTCTAAAACCTTTCCCGTAATATCTCAAAAGGTTACTCAAAAGTTGCAGTCAAAAAAGTTGCTTGAAAAAACAAAAAAACTTTTTTTGGTCTGATGCTAAAAAATGCAAACTGCAAATTGTAAAACTTACAAAAGTAAGATTTCTAACCTTTTTTTGTAATTTTACGGCGTAACCAGCGTTGCTAAATACCTTTGTCCTCAATTAAAACCAAAAAATGTAATGAGCTAATAAAATTGTTGAATGACTCTCCTCACCCGAGACACTCGAGTCAGTCGAATCTTCGTTTACCATTTTGAATTTTCTCTAAAAACCGCTGACCTACCAGCCCAGCTACGTTTATCTCGCGTCCATGATCTGCCCCAGGGGGGGGGGGGAGGATTTGGCTCCTTTTTTACTGGAAATGCATAAATTGTCTACTAACACATTGTGAAATATGAAGGAAAGCAACCTAGAGAACCTGGGAACGAGGTTGGAAGGAAAGGCTCCAATTTAAGCACTAAAAGCTGCTCCGATATCTCGTACTTAGATGATAACTAGAGAAATTGATCAGAATGCAAAAAGTTGCTCGAAATACAAGAAGTTGCCAAAAAGTTGCCGAGCAACTTGTGGAAAGCCCTAGGTTACTCTATTGCCTCACTAGAGTCGGTAAGTAGTATCAGTCCCAGATGACTGGACGGGGTTATTCAAAATGGCGGACTCACAGCAAGGGGGTAAACCGGGATGGGTTTAGGGGAAAAACCTGTTTTGGGGCGTAAAAGACTGGTTTGGGGGGTAATGAGATGCAGGGCATGCAGGTACATGAGAGAAAAGATAATAATGCTGGAAACAATGAGTAAAAAGGGCGCTATGAAACGAACACCCTTCTCAGTTTTTAACGACTCAATCCATGGTCACACAATTTGTATATGGAGGCTTTATGTCGAACAGCAGTAAAATGTTTTAATTTAAAGAGACGTTTTTTTATAAGTTATTAGCAAAGTTCCTGGTGAAAAAAAGGTTTGGTGAGGTGTTGTACGACTTTCACCTGGATCGGATTTGGCATTTTAACGGTGCATATGATAATTTCCGTTTGAGGGATGTGCATTGCTTTGAAGGACATGAATTATCAAGGGCATTGATCAAAAAATAAGCAATCTGATAAACTATCAATTTTCCGAAACCTGCTGACACATTTACAAACACATCCTTGTTGTCCACGATAATTGCTCGAATTGCTTGTCGCTGATGATCATTTGCCTTTGAAATTTTGAATGGGCTGTTTTTTTCGTAAAAAGGGAGTGGCCTAAAGCTCTATTTTTGGCTCACTTCTGTTCCTTATTTACAAAAACGAATTACTAAGATTCTTCGCTTAGAATATAGGAAAGGTTATTTGCTAAAATTATAATACAAATACATCGTTTTCTGTTACTCATTTATTGGTTCTTCACACTGAAATAACCAAAGACCTCCACAGAATATTTACTTGGCTCTGCTAAAATAAACGGACAATAACAAATAAAAACTACTTAGTCTTATAGTCATCGGTTCACGACAGAGTTTCGACATAAGAGGCAACTATTTAATCTCATGTATTCCCTTTTGGTAGAATGGAACAACATGGAAAAGAGGGAAAACTGCTTAGTGTCTTGTCCCTAGTATTGACAAATTTCTGACTTCGAGCACTCACTTCTGCAGGGTTTAGACAAAAAGCAACAAGTGGCATTGAAATTGTTAAAAGGATGAAGCCATTTGTAATGATAAAAACTAATATAAGCGCATATAGATCAATATTAGAGTTTGTTTTTTACCGTATTTCCTCGAATAAGCGTCCACGCTCTAATAAGCGCCCTTCCCCAAATAAGCTTCCACCCCCTAGGCCATTATATCAAACAAGCGTCCCCCTAGAATAATCGCCTTCCTCCCCTCCCCCCTCACAGATCTTGAACCAAACTCTAATTAATTAATTAATAGTATAACTAATATTGTAATAGTATATACTACATAATTTTGTTTTTAAGTAGGTTAAGTATGATCGTCCGGGTGAACGTAGGCCTGAATGGGACTGTTGTTGTTGACAGTGACTGACGTTTCGACAACCTGTGGGTCAGCCATCTTGGGATTCAAACGTCAGTTGATAGTATTAAACCAGAGCTTAATACCATCAAATGAAATCTGAAATAAGTGCTGAGAGCTTATTCGAGGAAATACGGTATTAAAATTCAGATATATCGCGTACTCTGATTGGTTGAAAATCCGTGCTTATGAGAGTTTAGATACGGAGCTAAAAGTTTGTTATGAAAATTAGAAAGTAATGCGTGAGGAATTTGATGGATTTTTTTGTCATAAAACAAAATAAAAAAGCCTTGACTTTACCTTGTTGTGTTTCAAAGCACTTGGGAGGAAGCGGCAAGAGCACTTAAGAACTAGGGAGAAACACTCGACTACATCTCGTGTTTCGCCCTACACTTCTTTCGTACTCTAGCCGCTTCCTACAAAGTGCTTTGCAACACAACAGAGCACAGTCAAGGTTTCTTTATTTGTTTTATATAGTCTGGGATAGTATAGGTAAAACCGTCGGGAGTCGCAGAAGAATAAGGGCATACAAAGTAACTGTTTCAGTATCTTATCATGGTTAAAGAGAAAGTGCATTCATTTCGAAACTTGCAGTTACACATACCACCACCCTGATTGGCCTAAACTGATCCATTGGTCAAGTTAATAAAAGGACGAATGTACACTGTGCATGCAGTGCCTATAATGCAAGAGCAGCCCGGCTTTTAAGGGGGAAGTCTGGTTAAAAGCATTATTCTTCGTTGATTTCCACCCTTTTTCTTAAATATCTAGCCAAGATTTCATTCAATCAAAAAATGACGCAATTAAGTTGCTGTCCTTAATTCAATAATTATTTGAGAACTTTTCGATGATTTTTCAAATTTTTTTAATGTATAAAAATTAGGGGGGAGATGTTTAAAAGTTTGGAAAAATGGAAAAACAATGGATTTGGGGGTTGTGAAAAATTGAGATATGCGAAGTGAATAATTGGTAGACAATTACGAATTACCAGCTCCCTCAGTAACGTCGTTACTGAGGGAGTAAAAACGACTTGTAGTAATCGTTTGAAATTCAGGCTACTGGTCAGCTAGCTATTGGCCAATTTTTGTTCCCATCCCTAGTAACAGTCCCCTAAAGTCTGCGAAAGTTAACTCGGCCCAGTTCCCTTCTCGTTTGTAAAGTGGCGAATAAGTTATTGCTTTTATTCCATGTCACCACCATGGCTTGAAAACAATGAGGTAAAATTCTACATCATAGGGCATAGAGTGGTTTTCGTTTGAGTGTCGTAAAACCAAAACCAAAGTAATTACTCTGGCCAATCACATAGGATACAGACAATACATTGAACCAATCAAAAGTCGAAGTAATTACATGTGGCTGACGCAAAGCGCGGGAAAATGCATGCGAGCGCGTCACAATTGGCTTTGGTTTTACTTCTGATTGGATGAAAAGGTGGCGCGAATCTTTTAAGCCAATCCCATCGTGTAGAAAGTGCAAAACCAATTACTTTTCGACACTCAAATGAAAACCGCTCTAATAGGCACCTTGTCCTCATCCTTGCTTCAAACTTAACACTTCATGCTCCTCCTCTACCTCATTCTCCCCACCCCCGTCTCCTTGAATTTGAAATAAACAGCAGTGATAATTGCTACGAATTTGAATGATCTCCGATGAACAGGCCTACCTTCATCTTCGTCGGAGAAAGTCAACATAGCATTTCTTGTGTCGACTAAAGAGTCCACATGGTAACTCAACTGAGACGAAACCAAGCTGGTCAATGACAAAACTGACACCAGGCAGAAGACAGATGAGCAGATCCTGAGATCTATTGGGCTTTGTTTCCCCATACTTCTTATGCACTTTACTGCACCTGTTCTCGATAAGGATGGCTGAAAAAATAAAGAACAGTGCCGTATGGGTTCGTTTTTTTCTATCATTTTTGTAGCAGAGCTCCACGCGCGCCCATGCATAAGAAAATGTGGTAATCTACCAATCCTAGAAATTTTGGTAATTACGTAACCGTACGCCCGTCCGCCCGCCGTCCGTCTGCACCACAGGCAGTACCAATGTAAAATAACTCAACCAACAGATATGGCAACCCAAATGCAACTTGATGTTATTTTGGCGGGAAATCGCATAGCCACCGGCGTCTTGTGAAGCAGAGACAACTAAAGAGTCAATAAAGACAAAACGGAAAGCGGAAATTGTTTCTTTACCCGTGTTGTCTAAAGTATTAAGCTTAGGTTAATTGTCATGACCACAAATTTGGAATATAGAGTAAGAGGGAGAAAAAAAGAGAAAATAGGCGACAGGCCAGCGAAGCACGAGAAAAAGAGCAAACGGAGAGCAAGAGCGATGAGATAAGGAGCCTTTTTTATTTGGGCGTGGCCCAAATAGAGTAATCGAAATGGCTTGTTTTGACGCAAATGTGCAATAGACATGCAATACGTGTTAACGTAAACAATGTCTTTCAATTTGGCAATGATTTTAAGAATCGGGTAAAATTCTTTACTCGAACATTTCAAGCTGCACAATTAATAATGGATATGCGTCCAGTTGGTTTAATTTAGAACGTGGCGTCAGACAACGCTGTCCTTTGTCGGGATTACTGTTTGTATTAGCTGTAGAAACACTTTCCGCCTGTATACGATCTTGTAAAGGAATAAAATGAATTCAAGTCGCCAATAGAGAAATTAAATTATCCCAGGACGCCGATGATACCACCACTTTTTTTAAGGATGAACTCTCGCTTAGGAAACTTCTGGATTGGTAGACATTTATGGTGATTGTAGTGGGCTCAAACTAAACGCTGCAAAAACAGAAGCATTATGGCTCGGGAAAAATGCAGCCAGGAAGGATACTCCCTTTGGAATTAAGTGGCCGGAAACACCTATCTGTGCTCTAGGGACATCTTTTTCATACAATTAAAGTGAGTGGGAAAACTTCACCCCTTAAATAAACAAACTTAAAACACTTTTTAATCTTTAATTACAACGCGACCTTTCGGTATATGGTAGAATAACAATAGCCAAAACACTGGGGTTGTCAAGACTGCTTTTCTCGAGCGCCTGCATTTGCACATCCGCTCATGTTATAGATAAGGTGAATAGACTGATTGTTAATTTTGTCTGGAGAGGAAAGAAGCCAAAAATTAAGAGCGACACCGTTATAGGTTCAAAAGATCAAGATGGACTTGATTTGCCGGAGTATGAAACTTTTCCCAAATCTCTGCAATGTGCTTGGGTCCCAAGAATGCAGGAAGGTGTAGGTAATCAGTGGATGACAATTCCATCATTTTATCTGGGAAAAAAAGTTGGTGGACCCTTTCTTTTTGATTGCAACTATGATATTAACCTTTTAAATCTTAACACTGTGCCAGCTTTCTATATAGACGTTCTCAAATCTTGGGCTGATGCTCAGGGTGCGCGAGAGCGAGATGATGACCGAGCCAGCCCGGGAAATATAATTCTGTGGAATAATAAGAATATAACCATAGCAGGCAAGTCTATATACTGGAAAGACTGGCACGCTGCAGGTATAGAAAGAATCTGTGACTTATTAAATGAAAATAATAAACTTCTAAGTTATGAAGACTTCTGCAGGAAAACCGGCCTTAGGCCGCCTTTTACTAATTTCTACGGTCTTATTACGGCCATTCCAGACAAATGGAAACGTGCAGCTCTCAGGCCGGACTCTAATTTCAGTGAGCAGAAGTTGAAACGAACAGCTGAAAACAGCTGCAAAAGTATTCGTAAACGGTTAATAGAAAGGAAATTCCAGGAACCTTTGGCTAGCTCTAGGCTATGCAGACTAGGTCCTGATTCTAACAAGCTTAAAGCAATTTACACTTTGCCATTTCGCTTAACCAAGGATACTAAATTATGTATGTTCCAGTACAAAATAATCCACAATATTTACCGTATGGCAGCAAATTATATAAGATGAAGATTTCAAACTCCCCGCTTTGCGTTCATTGTAACTCTTTAGAAACACTTCCCCATATGCTAGTCAATTGTACCGAAATTAACAGTTTCTGGGCAAAAATAATCTCCTGGTGGAATTATCAAAGCGGAGACTGTTACCTTGTAGATGAATTAAGCATACTTAATGATTACTATCCAGAAAACAAAAGAACTCTAATTTTCAATTATTTTATGTTACTGGGAAAGAGACACATTTTTGCTCAGAGAATTTGAACCGAAGACCCCTAACATCGACCTGTTTTTTGATTTTGTTAAGGTGGCTCGATATAGTTTTTCATGGTCAATACCTCCCAAGTTTGAGCGTAAACTGCGTCGCCATAAACAAGGATTTGGAAAAATTGACACCACAGTCGTATTAGATAAAGATGAAAATTGGTTATGATCAGGGTAGCAATGACATCGGAGTAGTCATAGCAACGAAATGACGCCATTACCTATTTTACTTCCAGCAGTATTTCTCGGCACTGGGAACTGTTCTTCCAAAATCGTTTACTGGAGCTTTTACCTACGATAGCTGCCTCGATGATCGTGAAGTTTGAGCGAAATCTGTAAGAGCGTTATCGAGATATTTTGGTATGAAGTTTTTCTGGTTAGAAATACGGTGAAAAATTGACAATCTTGATGTTCGACTGTTATCTGTACTAAACGAAGCGCTTTTGACATGCAATTTCACCTCATAGTAGTTTCAATCTTTTTAAAAACGTGTGTGAAAGATCATGGAGATATCTCCAGCCGATTGCTAGAAAGGAGGATTTGATTAGTATGTATCAAGGCACTCTTATTAGCCGTAATGTAAACATTTCGGTCTACTTTAACAAATTAGCGAATAATTTTTAAACCGCTCGATAATTTTTTTTTTAGAAAATTTAAGAATCTTGAGATTAACCCTCCTTTTATATGACCTCTTAGTTTCAAGATTATTGATATATTGTAAGGCAGTAAAATAAGGGCTTGAATTCGCTAACATTTTGTCAGAAATTTTGTGTTTACAAGTGAGAGCCTCTCATTATTCAGGGTATTGTCTCCAAGTTTCATATTTTCGTGCATAACAATAGCTAGCAGTTTTGCATATGTCAAGTGCATTGTTAGTTACTGCTGTTCACGTAAAAATGAAACTTTGAGACAATACCCCTGAATAATAAAAGGCTCTCACTTGTAAAGACAAAATTTCTGACAAAATATTAGCGAATTGTAGCCCTTATTTTACTATCTTACAATATATCAATGATCTTGAAACTAAGAGGTCAAATAAAAGGACGGTTTATCTCAACACTCTTAAATTTTTTAGAAAATTTATCGAGCGGTTTAAAAATTATTCGCTAATTTGTTATAGTAGACCGAAATGTTTACATTACGGCTAACAAGAGCGCCCCGATACGTACTAATCAAATCCTTCTTTCTAGCAATCGGCTGGAGGTATCTCCATGATCTTTCACACACGTTTTTAAAAAGATTGAAACTACTATGAGGTGAAATTGCATGTCAAAAGCGCTTCGTTTAGTACAGATAACAGTCGAACATCAACATTGTCAATTTTTTACCATATTTCTAACCAGAATAACTTCATCCCAAAATATTTCGATAACGCTCTTACAGATTTCGCTTAAACTTCACGAACATCGAGGCAGCTATCGTAGGTAAAAGCTCCAGTAAACGATTTTGGAAGAACAGTTCCCAGTGCCGAGAAATACTGCGGGAAGTAAAATAGGTAATGGCGTCATTTCGTTGCTATGACAACTCCGATGTCATTCTAACCCTGATCATAACAAATTTTCATCTTTATCTAATACAACTGTGGTGTTAATTTTTCCAAATCTTCGTTTATGGCGACGTAGTTTACGCTCAAACTTGGGAGGTATTGACCCTGAAAAACTGTATCGAGCCACCTTAAAGGCAAGCTAATTGTACATAAATGTATATTCCAATCCAAAGGGTTAATTATCAAGTTTCACTCTCTATGGAAACCTCTCCTGTCCTTACTATAAGTTTTAATTATATAATCACCATGGCTCTTTTGTGTAAAGTAGTGTAATTTATTTATCTATTTATTCAATGTTTTGTTTTGTAATACATTGTAATGTTTGCAATAAAGTGTTGAAGCATTAAAAAAATAATAATAATAAAAATAAAAAAATAAAACATGTAAAACATGTAAAAAAAAATAAACAAGGCAAGTAAACAAGCGAAGCGAGGCGAATGTCTGCCATGCGCACGTCTTGTACAAGGTAAGAGGCTTGTGGGAAAGAAAGCTCTGCTAGCACGGCACTTTATCGCACTTTTACGATCTCAAAAGTTAATCTGAATCTTCAGTATTTTTACCTCATCGAAATTTGGAAGTCTGAAGTCCAGGGATGAAATTTATCAAAAATATTTGGAATATTAACGTCGGGTTTTGGTCACAATAAGATCACAAGCAACGAACCTTGAAACACAGAAACTCACAAAACGGATCGAAATCCACCAATCACAAATCACAAACAATGACCTTTTGAACCCTTGAAGTAAACTTTTGTTTCCTAAGAGGTCCGCTAAGATGATTGGCGTCTGACATTTTTTGACGAGAGGATCGAAATGCACCAATCACAGAAAGACAATTTTAGTTGCCTGTTTCCTAGGAGGTCATCTGAATTTGCTGTTTTCTGGTTTTTTATGTCCATTTTCTTGTTCTCATTTTGTTACGTCGGGTGGATAATCCAATGAGGGATTTGGATTTCGTTTGATCCGAAATTTTTCAAAGCGGCAGAAAGAGGTAGTTTGGATAAAATTTGGCGACGCTGTTTCGAAGAACGTTTCAATATATTGTTGAAGTATGTTATCGTGCCTTAAACTTACAAATGCACATACTCTTCGCGGTAGGCCCACACTAAAAAATGACACTAAGCGTTTTCGGAATGGGCTGGTCCGCGAACTCAAAGAAAAACAAACGAAACTGTCAAGACGTTCAATGACATCAAATACTCATAGACGTAATGACAAATCGGAATATCAGGAGTGTACGTGTGCAATTGATAAGAGTTTAAAGAGAGGAATGTGTATCAAGTTTGAGAGTCGGAAGATTTATATAGCTGGTAATCAATTGGACAACAGTGATTTGGATATTCACAATGCGGAAGACAAGAAGCTGCCTGACTGAACGAAGAAGCTGCACAGAAGCAAAATTGTGTGGTAGAAGAAATAAAAGAAATTGAATTGAAATCTCGTCCTGGGAAATTTATTTATAACAGAATTTATAATTCCGTTGGTTTAAATAAGGTTAGTTATTTCTCTCTACCAATGAAGAAATTAAGATCTTTGTTACAGAAAACACGGAAAGTTAGAGTTTTTGTATGGAAGGGTATTCGGAAAAATACACAATTGTCGTCTAAATTTCATAGTTACGTTAAAAATACAAATGTAAAATGGTTTAGACTTAAACAGGTACAGAAGTAAATTACTGTAACAGTTTGAGGTTTTTACCTACAGGGTAACTCCAAAATAGTTCGTAAACGAGGGAAGGTGTGTCTGTCGTCTAAACATCAAAGCAGAGGCGATTTAGGCAGGATGAGATATCCAAATAGGGTTTTAAGTAAGTATTTGCCTCTCTGCACATGCAATTATCCATTTTAGAGTGATTAAAAGAGTTTGAATCACCGGGTTAATTTTGGCCAATTTAAGATTTGTACTGATATCGAGAAGAATCCAGGACCTTCAGTTATAGATGCTACAAAAACAATTCATGCTCCATACTGTCAAGGAAAAGTTACAGTCCAGCAGTATTTGCTGGACAACAATGTTTTGCAATAAGTCTGTGCGCTTTAATTTAGAGTAGGATAAGAAGGATTACTTCAGTTGATGACATGACTCAAATAATGATTGTTGGTAATCAATTATATTCTGGTCTGTCACTGCTTAAAAGACAATCTTTGTTAATGTTAACAGAATTGTCAGGAATGGTTTCAGTGTTTAAGCGATTTTTCCAGCTTGAATACAGCGAAAGTTATACTTGTAACATGCATGATGATGCCAGAATTGAGGGATATCACTACTGTATATGCCACTGGGTACAGCATTTGAAACACTCTAGGCTCCGAACTACAACTCATTCATTTTAACGGTGGGAATTTTTGGTGTTGGTATCTACAGCATTGAGGGTGGGGGATTGATTGTCATGCTACAGATATGTATGGTAACAGTCATAGTGAAGGGACATGTATATTATTGGAAATACCATCCATGCATAAATAAGTAGAATATTTTTAGAGTCCATATAGGACTATACCAATATATACCAATGTTCCTGTAAACAGTGCTGCGCTATAGCAGTTTATGCAACGTGTTACTCTGTTATAAATCCTTGTGGATACTGGACTTCAGGAACTTTATCTACCCTTGTTAGTAACCGGAATACACTGTACAATGTGACAGGTGTGAAAAGACATATTGTCGGTCGATCTTCCTCAAAGTGTCAGTATCAGTGGAGCTGAGATAAACCTTACTGTCCGGGCTGTAAGCACTGGTGTCCTATGTTGCAATTTGGCTGAGAGCAAGTCTGTGTTGAAAATGTGCATTTCAAAACATTGTCATGAAGTGACAGGATTTTTGTTGCCGATTGGAACATACTGTATAAGCTGTGTGGTTCAGCAAAGAAGTAGTAAAGAGTAAAGGATTTATTTATTGTTTTATTTTGACAGTTGTTTAGCTGCAATAAGGCATGTTAAAAGTATCATACGTGTAGTACGACGACGTTCAAATATACGCTCCCACAGCGTCTTGTTTGTTGGAAGAACAACATGAATTTGTAGCGGCGGTGAGAAAATGAGAAATGCTAGCGGCCAACGAGGGAAAAATGAGCGGCATTGAAAAAAGTGAACAAAAACATGTACGACATTTCCTCCACAAAACGTGTAACCAGGAAGTTTCTGGACGTTTCACGTAGTCGTGCAAAACAACGGCAAAGAAGTGTGCTGTACGTGCAAAGTTGTTTTTTTTTTTGGCTTATTAGACCTGTTGTTGTTTTTTCACAATTCTCGTTGCCTTCGCCGCGTAGCATTACACGATTTTATAGTTACTTTGAGCAAACTAGAAATATTAAAGAGAGCTTCGCTTTTAGCCTTGGCTAAATCTATATATTAAGCAACAACATCCTATAAAAAAGCTCGAGTTAAATTAAATTTCGATTTATACGAAAAAGAAAAGTAATAAGAGATTTTCAAATTTGCTAAAGAACAAAAGTGTCTTTAAGTTGTGGAGTCGAAAAATATTTGATAATGCAAACGTTCCGCCAGAATGCTAAGGCCACAGGATACCCACTTTCTGAATTTGAAAATAAGCGCCTCTAAAAATTATGATCGACGCAATTCATACCCGTAACTACGTTCACTAAGTTTTGTCCACTCTGTCTGCTAAATGAAATTCCAACTTAAGCTTGTAACACTGAAACTGATGGCTACTGCGCATGTCACAGCTGGTGTCCTATCCAAGAAAATCCTTTGGAAAACTTGTTTTAATGCCTAAGCGCTCATTTTAATTACGTGTCAGTATTGCCCTTTACTAACAGACGTTGCGTATATCTAAATAGGTAGTTACTTTGACTCTCTCTCTCTCCTCCGCAGAGGCTCCCGCTGGGTATCCCTATAAAAATAGCAATAATTGAAAAAAAAGAAAGCGCGCGGGGGACGATGGGAAGAGGGAAAAAGCGAGAACCTCTGGCGTATAATGCATTCAAGATGGCATAAACCAAAAGAAGCAAGGCTGATTTTACAGTCGGGAATATATATATATTTTTACCAATATTTCGGAAGGCAGGGCCTTCCATCTTCAGGGTCTTACATATACTGAAGAGGTTTAAGCTAGGACGTCACAATTAGAAATAAAGAATAGCGTGCAATATGATACTATAATTATAACACGTGAAAATTTAAATGAGAAAAAAAGTGAACGTTAAAAGTATGCGAAACAAAAATAAAAACCGTTGAAGTAGTGATTTGAATGAAATTTGAAATGTAAAAATAGTACAAATAAATGATAACAAATAGAAGAAATAACGAATGTATTACATTTCTTCTTTCTTATTCATACCTCTAATGGTTTTACCTCTCTAGATGAGATATGCTTCTCTAGCTCTTCGTACACTGTCTCTGTTAGTTTTAATGAGCTCTACTGGGATAAGTGTGATGTCGTTAGCAGAGTGATCAGTAGTAAGAAAGTGTTCTGAGACTGTGGTGGGTTGAGAGATATTAGATGGGTTGTCAACTGGTCTGCGGTGTTTGTTGAAACGGTCTTGGAGTCGTCGTTTAGTTTCACCTATGTATTGTTTGGAACAGTGGTTGCATTGTATCATGTAAATGACGTTTTTGGAGTTACAGTCGATGTGATTAGTGATAGGTCTGGTTTTGCCTGTAGAGTGGAATGTGTATGAAGTTTGTCCGTAAGATATGTATTTACTCATGACGAAACCCAGTTACTTGCAAGGGGTCTCTCTTTTTGCCCCACTCCCCGTCATATAAATTGGACTGAAATCAAAGCTGACTTCAATGAATTTAGCCGACGCATGCGCCTCCTTGAATATTTTCTTGACTACCCACCCCAAGCCAATCCTAATCCATTTCGTCCTAAAAGCACTTGGACTCCTCCTTCTCACCGAGAAATCGCACTAGACACTTTTTTAAACGCAATGGAACATGAAGCATGAAACATAAAACCTGAACCTGTACGTGACAACTTGACCTCACGCGAACGACATGCCCTTAGATCACTTAACAAACAACGCGACATTGTTATTAAATCCGCTGACAAAGGATCAACCACAGCAGTTATGGACAGAGACTGGTATATAAACGAATACTTACGACAACTCAACGACACCAAATTCTACAGACCTCTTGACAACGATATTACCGATGACATCCAAAAAAAGGTTACAGGTCTACGCTGAACGCATGCTTCGTGACAATATCATTGACGACCACACTAAACGTTTCTTGATACAGTCTAACCCCAAACCCGGACGTTTCTACATTTTACCCAAAATACATAAGACGGGTAACCCTAGCCGCCCCATTGTTTCCAGCAACAGTCATCCTTCTGAACGTATTTCACAATTTGTAGACCACCATCTCAAACCCTTAGTGCATACGACACATTCATTCATAAAAGACACTACACACTTTCTTAAAAAACTGGAACATTTTGGGCAGCTACCCGAAAACGCCTTTCTTGTCTTTCTTGGAAAATTAAATCGAAGCGTATGTTCATCAGTGGTTCAAGCATTTTTCAGTCTGTTGTCTATGTAATTCAGGTGAAGGAAGATAAAAACCCTGGTGAACAAAGCTTGAGAATATGCAGTTATTGGACTGTGGAATGCCATGTCTTAATTGAGAGATTTATGCTAAGTAGGGTAGACTTGCTATAACATAAACCTCAATGTTGTTTATATTCCAAAACAATTGATGACCAATACGACTTCAAATCACGTTTACTGGCAGTCATACGTTACAGAAAGAAAAAAAACCGATACGTTAAAAGAGAAATTCTGAAAGGTTTTGAAGAAAGGTTACGAATATAAACTTGTAACATTAATTTGAAAAGATGATAAGAATTTATTAAATTCCCTCCAACCTGTTTAAGCAGTTTTGTGCTCAATTCTTTTAATTATTTCTTAGAATACAATCAGCAGATTTGAAAGTTAAAAGTAAATGAGGGGTTGGGATTAAGTGATTTTGCCTGGCTATCGCTTCTTCATTAGAAGCCTAATAAGAAAAGCTCAAATCCCCTATATTTTTTAATGAATCTGGTACTAGCCCTAACCCTACACTTTCTATAATGTCACGTGGAACCAATGTTAAGGAAAATTTTGTGTAATGGCAAGTAAAATTGAAATCAGAATCTTTTTTAGGGATTAATGTTTAAAGAACCATCAGGCCTAGTCCTTGG
>NC_133205.1:16147937-16157937 GCF_958299795.1 Porites lutea | reverse complement strand
CCTTTCGGGGAAAGCCTCCCCGTGTAGGCCATCATAGGGAGTACCCTCCCCTCCCGGTCACAGGCCCTCCACTCATAAAGTTTTAAAAAACTCCAACCGTGAACATAACAGAGCTGAAAACTTCAACTTGCAGGAGACAACCACTTAACTATTTACAAGCACAACCAAGGATTTGAAATAGATCGGGACGACCGTGAAATAAACCAGCAAGTAGTCGGAGCGATGATTGCAAAGTCAGACGCACTGACCTCTCAACCACTCTCCCTCCTATCTGCATTGTAGCTAGCGTTTTAAATCAAAGCAAAAAAGTTTTCAACAGTGAAGAAGCAGTTACCTTGGATAGGACCGGCCACTGTAACAGAACTATTTGATGCTGTGCACGTGCAAAATGATATCCTACCGTAAGATGCAGTCATATATCTACCGCTTTCAGTAGTTCAATATATCCAGCTAAAAGCCTGAAAAAGAGGTGTTAAGTGGGTTATCGCTTGGCCGTTGTGGTCAAGCCTGTTTTTATCCGTAATTATCGAAATGCCTGATATACTAATGCAAGCCTTGAAATAAATTTCTTCTTAATCAAAAAACCTAAAAATCGCCTTTTGCAGATATTTTTCACCTGATTTTACATTAAATAGCCAGATTAGGTTGTTTTATGCTGAAAAGTGGATTTTTCTCAAAAAGCTTGGTACTTTGCTTAATATCAGCATCCGAAACACGAGCACGTACCTGTTTTATGTTGGCTGTGTTTGCATTCAAGATCAAAGTATCAATAATTCTAAAAATGATACAATGAAACTATCAGTTAACGATGCAAATTGACTGGTTTGTGAGTTAGGAACTCTGTTACTATTCAACTGGTTTTGATTTTAAAATTCAGTGCCTTCGGGTCCGAAAAGTTATGGGGACTTTCGAGGAACCTGCCCCAGGGGCCCGTTTCTCTAAAGTCTCGATAACTTTTTCTGGGACCGAAAAGCTGTTTTATGTTTGCCGTGTTTGCATTCAAGATCAAAGTTTCAATAATTTTGGAAATTATACAATGAAATTATCAGTTAACGAAGCAAAATTGACCGGTTTGTGAGACAGGAACTTTGTTGCTATTCAATTAACAATTAATTCATGCGTCAGCGTGCGTATGTCGAGATATTGAGCACGCGGGAATTCGAAGTTTGAAGGGCCATAAGAGGCGTAAGAGTTGCTCGAGGCGCAGCCGAGAGCAACTCTAGCCTCTTGAGATAACTGGCTCAGAGAGCTGCCGGAAAACTATTAATTCACCAAAAAGTCTTTTTGAAAGAAATAACTTTGTAAAGAACGATTTACACACTCCATAGCCCGAACAGCTCGCGCAATAACAACAATACTCACCTCTTTTCTCGGTTAGCAAATTCAAACGTTTTCTCTTAAATTTACGTTATAAAACACATGGTTAACGATTCATCGTGTTCTGTTGAGTTATGGATGCACTTGGGAGACGTCTTGGATGGTTTGCTAAGTTCACAACAACTCGAGGTATAGTTTATTGATATCACCAGCGTGCTCAATAGGAATATGAAGCACGTTCGCGTTATTGAATTTGAATAGGCCAATATTCTATTCTAGCTATGTTATAATTAACAATAAGTTCATGCGTAAGCGTGCGTATGTCAAGATATTGAGCATGCGGAAGTTTGGAAAGCACGAAAGAGGCGTAAGAGTTGCCGAGAGCTACTCTAGCCTTTTCAGTGCTCTCCAAACTTCCCAAGTGCTCAATATCTCGATACACGCACTGCTGAAGCATGAAATAATTGTTTTATAACATTATCAAAGCGATCGATGCAGCAGTTAACTCAAACGTTTATTATTGAAATTTATTATTTAAGAAATAACTTTGTAAAGAACGATTTACACACTCCATAGCCCGCACAGCTCGCGCAATAACAACAATACTCACCTCTTTTCCCGGTTAGCAAATTCAAACGTTTTCTCTTAAATTTACGTTATAAAACACATGGTTAACGATTCATCGTGTTCTGTTGAGTTATGGATGCACTTGGGAGACGTCTTGGATGGTTTGCTAAGTTCACAACAACTCGAGGTATAGTTTATTGATATCACCAGCGTGCTCAATAGGAATATGAAGCACGTTCGCGTTATTGAATTTGAATAGGCCAATATTCTATTCTAGCTATGTTATAATTAACAATAAGTTCATGCGTAAGCGTGCGTATGTCAAGATATTGAGCATGCGGAAGTTTGGAAAGCACGAAAGAGGCGTAAGAGTTGCCGAGAGCTACTCTAGCCTTTTCAGTGCTCTCCAAACTTCCCAAGTGCTCAATATCTCGATACACGCACTGCTGAAGCATGAAATAATTGTTTTATAACATTATCAAAGCGATCGATGCAGCAGTTAACTCAAACGTTTATTATTGAAATTTATTATTTAAGAAATAACTTTGTAAAGAACGATTTACACACTCCATAGCCCGCACAGCTCGCGCAATAACAACAATACTCACCTCTTTTCCCGGTTAGCAAATTCAAACGTTTTCTCTTAAATTTACGTTATAAAACACATGGTTAACGATTCATCGTGTTCTGTTGAGTTATGGATGCACTTGGGAGACGTCTTGGATGGTTTGCTAAGTTCACAACAACTCGAGGTATAGTTTATTGATATCACCAGCGTGCTCAATAGGAATATGAAGCACGTTCGCGTTATTGAATTTGAATAGGCCAATATTCTATTCTAGCTAGCGTGCGTATGTCAAGATATTGCGCACGCGGAAGTTTGGAAAGCACGAAAAAGGCGTAAGAGTTGCCGAGAGCTACTCTAGCCTTTTCAGTGCTCTCCAAACTTCCCAAGTGCTCAATATCTCGATACACGCACTGCTGAAGCATGAAATAATTGTTTTATAACATTATCAAAGCGATCAATGCAGCAGTTAATTCAAACGTTTATTATTGTAGGGCGCTTAAAGCAGTACGCTTTCAGCCAACAGCTAAGGTTATTAAATTCAGGGGTTAGAGCTAGCCTAAGCTCTGTTAACGTCTTAGCAGATAACGTAAGATTGGTGTCATTGGTAAACTTTCTTGGTACGGCGCCCCGCAGGGAGTTGGGAAGATCATTAATGTAAATTAAAAATAGCAAAGGACCCAAAATGCTACACTGCGGCACGCCGCCAACTAAGGGCAAGATGATCTCATGATGAATGATGTCGAATGCCCTAGTAAGGTCAATAAAGACAGCGCCATTTAGAAAGCCATCGTCGATGTTTATTGACCAAGCATTCGTTACCTCAGGCAAAGCCGTGAGCGTACTATGTAGAGAACGGAACCCTGATTAGCAACCTAGTCGCAATTTATTATCATCTAGATGATGGGAAAGTTGATTGTAAACAATTCTTTCAAAAACTTTCGAAATTATAGGGATTACAGATATTGGCCTATAGTTGTTAGGATCCGATTTAATACCCTTTTTAAAAAGTGGGGTCACTTTGGCCGTTTTCCAATCGTTTGGATATATCCCCATGAGAACAGACTTTGAGAATATTGAGGTAAGAGAGGGTGCGACGATACTAACAGCCATTTCAACAATTTACTCGGAATCATATCAACACTCGGAATTTGTAGAGAAAACGAATGATCAGTGGGCTCTAAATAAGACTCAGGATTAACATCGACAACAGGAATATCTTGTGCTAATACTTGCGCAACGTTTGTAAAGTGATCGTTAATAGTTTCCGCAATGCCCATAGGGTTACTTACTATTTTATTATCTACCTTGATCTCCAAAATATTCGTCGACTTACCACTGTTACGTGAAGTTAGCTCGTTAATAACATTCCATGTTTTGCGCAAATTACCTTTGTTGGCTTCCAGGTTGTCAGAAACGTAGAGTTTCTTTGCGAGTTTAATTGTGTTATTTGCCTAGTTTCTTGTACACCAAAATTGATCAACTTCAACTTTATTTAAATTTGGAAATATATTACAGAAATACATTGGGACTGGCCTGCAGTTAGCAAGGCTATTCGGGGCAGGCCAGGCTACATAATTTACTACAAACTGGATAAATACAAAGAAATTAGACGTTATACTGGAGTATAATTTATATATTTTACAGTAAATAAATACCATTTTACTTAAATGCAAGGAAAATATTGGAGTGAATTTTACAAATAAAATGAAAATAAAGGACAAGAGAATTTTCTTTTTCATTTTCACAATAATCGTATCTACATCAATATAGGAGTCTTCAGTTTGAAGGATATCGAGTGGCGTTGCTTTGAGTGATCTTTAAGCGTTTTTCGGTCTTTCTTTAATAATTTGAGGTATCCCATTCCAAATTTTGACCCCAACATGCGAGAAAGTATTTCGTTTGACATTGAGTCGAGATTCTTTAGTATAAAAATGTTCAGAGGTTGAGGCACGTGTTTTGTAAGTATGAACACTAGAAATTCGAGAGAAGAGTTTCAAAATATTATCCGGAGCAGTGTTTTTATTTGCACCATACATAAGACTACAAACGGATTCATAATATAGAGACTGTAAAGGTAGAATTTTTGCATTGACAATAAAAGGTATTGCGTGGTCGTTTGTTTCAGCAAAATATATTAAACGCAGTGCGCGTTTTTGAAGGACAAGAATTTGGTCAAGGAGAGTTTTACACGCGTTGCCCCAAGAGATAAGACCGTAAGTTAGATAAGGTGTAATTAGTGACTGATAAATATTTAGGAGGGTGCAAGTGGGAACAATATGTCTTAATCTCGCAATTAGCCCAATTGTTTTACTTATTTTGTTTGCAACAGAGTGAATATGGGTCTTCCAAGATAGATTTTCATCGAAAAAAGTTTTTGCGTTCAAGGGTAACCTTTTTATTGCTTTCATTGTCAAAAACATTAACCGGGGGATCAAAGTTGAGGTTTTTTTGGTATGGACCAAAAATTACATAGTTTGACTTTTTAATATTCAGAGAAAGTTTATTCGAAGTCAGCCAGTTATACAAGTTGTGTAATTCTGTATTTACTGTTAGTTTCAGTGTCTTTAAATCTTTATGAGCATAAACAGCGTTAGTGTCGTCGTCAAAAAGGAAAAATTGGAGTTTGCTCGAACAACATTGGATGCCATTTATATAAAGCAAGAAAAGAAGTGGACCTAGGATAGATCCTTGGGGTACGCCGCAATTTATATTTAGTTTACTAGATATATGAGAGTCAATTTCAGTAGTTTGTGTGCGATTTGATAAATAAGAGGAAAACCATTGATTGACAATTCCACGGAAGCCATAATAATTTAGTTTATCAAGTAAAATAGGATGATTCACAGTGTCAAAAGCGTTTTTTAAGTCAATAAAAACGCCACATGAAAAGAGTTTTTTGTCCATATTGCTTTGTATAGTTTCTACCACATCAAGAATAGTATGTTGGGTTGAGTGAGCTTGACGAAAACCATATTGAGACGAATATAATAGGCTGTGCTTTTCAAAAAAGTCTCTCATTCTGTCGTACATAATTTTTTCGAAGATTCTATTGAAATTTGATACTAATGAAATTGGCCTATAATTAGAAGTGTCGGTCTCGTCGTTAGCTTTGAAGATAGGTATAATTTTTGATATTTTAAGTTTTTTGGGTTAGGCCCCAAGAGAGACAGATGTATTGAGAATGTCTAAAAGAACTAGAGATATGACTTCGCTTGAGTATTTAAGACGTTGAGTAGGACAGGTTTGCTTTTGCCCAAATTTTCGAGCAAGTCGTCTCCATAATAGTAAAGAAACTTAGTAATACAAATTTTGTAGCGTCGAGGTATTTTAAATAAAAAAAACCCTCACTTCCGGTTGACGTGCGCCGCACAAAAACGTCTTTGCCTAAGCTCCCTGATATTAGCTGTTTTAAAAGCTCCCTAACGGCAAAGGGAACCTGGAAAAGGAGGAACATTCTTAACAGACCTGGTCTGGTCTGCAGAAGATATGTGCATCATCTTGCTGGAATCTCCTGACACGGGTCAGTCCAGCCAATGTACCAGACAACTCATTACGATGAAGAACCCCAAAGTCTGCCATCCTCAGGGAAGTTCACGCCATGAACGAGGACGGTGATCAAACATAACGCTGGAACAACAATAACAACAAAATCAGAGTTAACAAACAAAAACAATGTCCCTCTAGGTAATTAGTCTATGTAAAAAAAACTCAAGTTTCAAGTAAAGGACTGTAAATGAATTGTTGCTAAAACTCAAAGCGATTTTTAGTTTTCAATAATTTGATTTGTTCTAGTCTTTTCAGAGTAAAAGCGCCAAGAAAAGGATTGTCATATATGCATTACTGACCAAACGCGAGGTCACGATGACCAGATACTAATCATGTTCTCAAGCACAAAAAATGAAAGGGGAGGGGAGGGCGGAGAAAAGTACAAAGGGGAAAAGGGAGACAGTCCCTTTCCTTCTCTCCCCAGTCCCCTCTCCCTTTTCCCCTCCTTTCACCTCCCCTTTGGACGCATGCCACGCAGGCTACGTTTTTATACATTGCAGACCGAAACGAAGTTGAGGTCGCTGAAAACACACAAAAAAGAAAGAGGCCAATATCCAGCCATATTGCACGAACAAGCCTAGTCAAAAAAAGCATTTATAACATGTATGTATACATTTATTAAATATCTTTTTTTTGCAGGACCAACGCGGGAAATCCCGAGCGGGCAAAATGTTCCCTCCTTGCCCGCTCGGGTAGCCAATCTGAATACATGATTCGCGTCATCTTGCCCGCTCGTGGATTCAGCCATGTAATAAGAAGAGTTAAAGAACAGTTGGAAATAGAGCAAGGCTAAAATACTTGGATGATCACAGCCTGCGTAGCCGGCGGGATAAGCGGGCGAATGCTGCTTTTTTTTGGGGGGGGGACATTGCAAGTTTTTTAAGGGACTTGTCAGAAATTAGCAGGGGGGGAGGGGAGGTGGAGATTTTCAGTTAAGCGATGAAAATAAAATGACCCTCCCTAGGTAAGGGATTAAAGTATCCCGACCCT
Organism: Porites lutea; assembly: GCF_958299795.1. Classification (NCBI taxonomy): domain Eukaryota; kingdom Metazoa; phylum Cnidaria; class Anthozoa; order Scleractinia; family Poritidae; genus Porites; species Porites lutea. The sequence goes on along the minus strand of NC_133205.1, from coordinate 16,150,949 downwards.
CCTCTGGAAAGCGTCCTAAAATTCTAGGACCCTCCCCTTAGTCCGAATTCTTATGCAGTGGTACAAGGAAAATAATTCAGTACTTTGGAAAAAAGCCATCTTGTACTGAAACTGACCTACGATGGACATGCAAGTGTTTCTTCTGTTGGCAAACAGGACAAAAGAAAGTTTTTGGTTTAATGGAATTATGACAGTTTCTCTTTCACGTAGCCTGAAATTTATCCGATTGCTTGGAGTTGTTTTCTCCTCTCAACAACTGAGGGAGTAATAACGACTTGAAGTAATCGGATAAAATTCAGGCTATCTTTCACGACTATAAGAATCAAAGACGAATAATTTTCGCGAAAAAAAAAAGTTAGACTTCTGAATGTTTTTTCAGTGGAGATCACTTCAAGTGATGCTCAGAAACAGGGTTATGTGACAAAACAGCATGCTATAGAAATCAAGTAGGAGAAGTTGCCCTTCTACACAAGGAAAATAATGATCAGTATGTCAGGAAATCAGAATTGCATGTCATGATTTTCATGTATGTTTTGTATTCTCGTAAAACATAATATTGAAGCATCCCTTCACGATCGTGGTGGCTTATTTTTTTTGTGACCCTCCCTCTTTTCCTGTCATTTTTGTTCATAACCCTCCCTTTTGGAGGGCTAAAAAAACTCTGACCCTCCCCCGTTTTCCACCCCCCCCTCCCCCCCTGCTAATTTCTGACAAGTCCCTAAACATTGTTGGTTTGTTACAATAGTAAGTTAAAGAGCTTTAATTTGTTATAGGGTTTTAAGTATCTGAAGCTTTGACCGGAACTTCGCTACATTACATTACAAATTGTTGAAATTTTACAAAAACATACCAATGCCCTGGACAGTTCATAGGTTTTAAGGCATATTTGACCTTCTGCACCTCAAATGAGAACATGTTTTCCTAGCAAATTAATCAAAGAATCAGTACATGCAACTGCATAACGATAATAACAAATTCTAAGTCTACAAACAAACAATACACAGTGATTTTGTTGCAAATAGTTGTGGTGAGTCCTGGGACTCATCTTGTGAAAAATCACGAGTCCCAATCCAGAACCATTGAGCCCCAGTTCAAAAAACAACGAGTCCAAAATTGAAAATGCTTGGGCCTTTACGTAACTAGACAGTTAATCCGAAGACAGACTCCAAAACTCTGTATTACAGTATACTGAAATTAAAATATAGTCCTTCTATTTTAAAGCACTACAAAGGCTAAATGAAATATGCATCATTAAACAACAGCCATAATAACTGCCACAGTAATAATTATTTTACGGACAGAATATTTCTAGAAAAACACATGTTCAGATCGATCATTCGATCTTTGCGTCCTACAGGACGCATGCCATGAATTATTTTGTGTCTCTGTGGATTTTTATGCATCAGGGACTCAGGACATAGAGGAAAAAAAATCACTAAATACAGACAAGTTCACACCCGCACATTTGAGGCCAGTTCAGTATGACAACTAAGGATGGATAACTGAAGAAAAACTGGGGAATGTAGTGATCCAAACAACTGCACTGATCATACGCAATTCAGCCAGAACTGAGGTGAGTAGCTGAACCTTTAATAAACTTCAAACTTCAAACTTCAAAGCTTGTTCTGTGATCACAATGATCATAAAAAGTGGCCTTTCCACAAAATAAAAATCATAAAGCAAAATCATACCCATGTGAATTTTCAATACAAGTTAATATAGGGTAGTTTGATACACATTCACCACAGGAGTGAAGACATTACTTGTCAAGTGATTTCATATTCTTTTAATCTTTATTTTTAAAAGGCACTAAGCAAGGACTTCAGTATGGTGGCCTAAGACTGCCATAACAAAAAACCCAATTTTTTAACAAGTTTCTTGTAAATTTATGTTTTGTTTGCTTTTTTGGGTGTATTGGTTTATTTTTATTTTAATGTTAGTTTGTTTTTTTTTTGTTTAATCACAGAAATATTTTAACTTAAAATAAAAAGTAAATAAATTCAGAAATTATTTTCAATAAAAAGAAAATATCTCAAGAACAGAATAAAAACGAAATGATTTTAAAATGAATTTATTTCGAACGAAAACAAAATTTTATGTTTCAAAAAAAATTGAAACTAATTTTTAAAAAATATATTTGAAAAGAAAGGCATTGTAAACTAAATTAAAAGCAAAATTGTCCATGGCCTATCGTTGCCATAGCAAAAAAAAAAGAAAAAAAAAAAAAAAAGGCGTGTGGCCTATCGTTGCCATAGACCAGAATGCATTTCGGTGCATCTGTTTTCAAGATGGCGACTGCACGGATTCGAAACGAAGAGTGGCAGCAGGACGACGATCTAAAAGATATGTTAGCTCGATATGTAAAAGAAAATCTTAGACGCAGAGAGATCTTAGACTTCGTGTGTAGGGATTTTGATCAATATGCGTGGAGTCTTCGGTCTCTGGACAGACGACTTGAGTATTTTAACATCCGGTACACTGACCGTAACTTTGAGCTTGGCGAGATCGAAACTGCCGTGAGACAAGAAATGGATGGCCCAGGTAAACTTCTTGGATATAGAGCTTTGCACAAAAAACTAAGGCAGGTTCACGAGCTAAATGTTCCACGAGACGTTGTGTATGCAGTGATGTACAATGTGGACCCAGTTGCTCTCGAGGAAAGAGCTCCTCAATTCAAGAAGAAGAAGCCTAAAAGCAACTTCACATCACGTGGCTCAAACTGGGTGCACTCCCTCGATGGTCACGATAAACTGATGGGATACCAGAACAGTACTTTTCCAATTGCAGTATATGGTTGTATGGATACATCACATGACATCATTCCAACATACCGAAGTGCTTCATGCAAGCTCTCTTGATGTTGCTGATGGAGATTTCGTCGAAGTCTTCGAAGGACACGAACTCGCGCGCACCAACTCGAAAGTATTTCTGTGCTTTTCCCGAAACCTCTGCGCTAAGGCGCTGTACAACTAAGGTCTCAAGCTCTTTGGCTGCCTTACTAGAATCCTTCTT
>NC_133205.1:16072937-16142937 GCF_958299795.1 Porites lutea | reverse complement strand
TGTTTTTGTAATGCCCTGTAACTTCAGGCTGCCACAAAAATTCCAAAATATTCCGGGAATTGCCGGGAATTTAGTACAATTTTCCTTAACCTTATGTGAATAAACCTGGAAAGTTTCAGTGGGGTATTATAAATCCTCACCTTTTTACATCGATTTGTTTTCAGTGCGGTCCAACACAGCTGCAAAATTGCCCTTAATTCGCCCTTAATTTTCGTCCTGCTGCCCAGTTTTCTTCGCTGCCATCTTGAATTCTTACGAGTAAACCGCTGTTCTTAATGTTTGTTTGACACTGACCCGATTGTAGTACGGAAAGTGGCAAGAAAATACGAAAATCTTCATTTGAACTCCTTGGGTGACGGGCTCTCAATATGGCGTCGTAAACAATGTTTTAGCCTAAGCAACATGCTAATTTGCATAATAGATCATTAAACTGCCGCCTTATCTGTCATGGACCTTGCAAGGATCATATATCTAATGTGTCTCTAGAAGGCTTTTTTACAGCCATGGAAATGATTTGGAAGTATCACAACAATCATACTTCATTTAGGGAACAGCCTGCAAAGAAAGTAGTGTCCGATAGCCCGGGGCTAGTGGATTTTGCTATCGGGCTAGTGAATTCTGTTTTTAACTTGCCCGACGGGCAAGTTAAAATTAGAAGAACTGTGAAATCAATTCTGCTAGTCAAAAAGTTTTTGGGGCTAGTTAAAATGACGTCTGGGCTAGTAAATGCTAGCTTCAGCTTGCCCAAATGGCAAGCTGTAAAAATGATTTTCTTTGCACCCTGGGGAAGCAGAATGTAGGCGAATTTTGCTATAACTTTTCCTGGCTTACTTGAAACTTATAACACATTATCGCATGTCGGGTTGTGAAAATTGCAACATTTCTGTCAACAACGGAAGTATCGCGTCAGATTTCAGCCCTGTGATTATAAATATTTCCAAAAAAGTGCTCTTAGATACCAACTTTGGCTTTCGTTTTCTCGGCTTATATTTAACAAAAATGCTTCATTTTTAGAATTTGAGTTCTTGTTAAGAGTACTTTTCAAATAAGCTATTTTATAAGCATGATCATTTTTTGAATTTATAGCAGTTCTTATACCTTAAAGAGTTTCCAGAGAATTTAATAAAAGATCAAGGCATTTTCCTTTTGGTGATCATTTTATTACTTCTCATAACGTTCTAATATTGTTAGGAGAACACAGATGTTGGTCACTCTTTGGACTTAAAGGGTTAATGGAGCTACCTTATTCATGGAGCTGCGACTTGAAGACTTGAACATTCAGGGAGAGAAAACAAATTAATCTACTGCACGTCCTCAATAATATTACACTGCATAAAAGTGCAAGGGAGGTAAAAATGGCTAAATCGGAAGCAAATGTGGCCATTATAGGCTTTCTGATTACCTTAAACATCTCTAAAAGTTCTTCCTTTGTCATCACAAGTCTGACAAATGGCTGTTTTTCCTTTACAATGGATTTTGTCAGACTGTCCAGAGATGGGTAGTCATTAGAAGACACCTGTCTGTTCCATGCGGCAAGAGAGAAAGCAGCAGTTTTAACAACATCATTCTCCAGAAATAATTCAAACAATGATCCAAATGCAAAAATTATGTTTCTCTTTAACAATAAACACAAAAACTGAACTAAAGCTAACACATCTGGCATAACATACATGTGTACAATATATATTTCTCTACTCTAAACACTCAATGACCCTGCTTTTTTTAATTAAGACGTTTTTGGAAGTTTTCCTACAGCCAACACTGAGTTGAAATTGAATGAAAGATATCAAACTGAAAGCAGAATACCCGGTAAAGCATGATAACCAAACTACATAACTTCACACAATTCCTTTTATCAAATAAGTTAACACGTGAATTGATCAGCTGGTATGCAGTGTACAGTTGTACGTGTATGACTGAATCAAAACTTGGGTAGATTGCAGCTCCTGTCTTTTATATACAATGTATGTACATGTAACTGAGGCACCATTAGTCTGTGAGACAGGAAAAGACTGAAGAGATCTTGCCTTGAAATCCTTAAATCCAGAAAAATAATACATCAAATAATGGACACAAACCTTCCCTCGCAGAACATGTCATAGTAATAGCCCTCTTCTGTTGGAGGTCCATAACACAGGTGACCTCCATAATGCCTCTCCATAGCTTCACCCATAATATGCGCAGTTGAATGCCAAAATACAGCTTTAGCTAAAACAAAGAATGGCACCTGCTATAAATTGTGTAAATTGGGACTCTGATAAAAATCCAATTAATAAAACTTATTAAAGCTATACAATATATGTGTGCGATATTAAAAAAAATACTAACCCTAACTGTACTCAGTACACCTAGACTTAAGACTGCCCCCCCCCCCCCCCACCCCCATTGATGATCAGTATCATATAATTACTGAAAACAATCGCTGCTAATGAGGAGAAATCTTCCTTTACCTTTTGTACTCTATAATTTTAGAACCCAGAACACTGGAAATCAAATTTTAGGGTTTTGATATAGAAGAAGGGGCAGCGTTCCAGTTAATTCTTTCAAGCGGGGGGTCATGTAGGCCATCTTACGGATCACCAAGACCACGTATTAATTTTTTTAATTATATTTAACTTAACACTTACATGTCATCTGGTGGGTCAGGAAGCCATCTTTGTCAGGTCATTGAACCGAGACCTGTCTCTTATCTGGAACACTGTAGGGACCTACTGGTTGATACAGTCGGTTACTGTATTCAAACCGCAGGGCCGTAGCTAGCATGAGGCAAGACGATGCAGTTGCCTCGTCTTGATTTTGGCATTTTTTTTGAAGAAACGATTAATTGAGAAAATAATCAAAAAAAGTGTTACCTGAGACTTCTCCTAATTATCTACAGTATAAAATCTATAAACGTTGGCTCTCGTGGATTCATTTTATTGTTATAATACGTGTTACAACATTTGAATGCTTTAAAATGCAGATGTTCATTAACTTGGCACCAGTATCACTAAGCAATAAAAAAGTAAACTTCTACACTTGCCCAAGATTGACTTTTCTGAAAAAAACTGCCACGGAAAATGCTTACAAGAGCATTTCTGAACCTCTAGATTTCAAAATTTTCTGGGGGGGGGGGGGGGGGGCATGCCCCGACTGAACGCCCTAGCGGCTCGAGCCTTCGGCGCTCGAAACTTGCCTCGTCTTGTCCTGAAGTCTGGCTACGGCCCTGAACCGGCTGGCTACTTCAACTTCTACTGAAACCTCTGCTTACAAAATTATGACATACAAGAGCAGACAAAGGTGCTGACAATTGACGATGCTGATACTGAGTGTACAGTGGTTCATCTGGGAGTCAAACATGTAACATTCCATTCTGTGGAATGATGCACCTCCAATCGAACTAGGTGCGGCAGAGATGATTAATTTTAGGCCATATAAAGATTGGCATCATTCAAAAGCAAAAATAAGTTACCCTCGTCATCATCAAAATTCAGGAATTCTAAGGAACAATCTCCTTCAAGTACTCTGTCCAAGTCAAATACTTCACCATTGACCTAAAAATGACAGAAAAGTAGTGTAATGTATTTAAACAAATTCAGCCGGTACCATACATTATAGCAATTTACTTATCAGATTATTCAGCTTCCTAGATATTTTCGGAAAGACAGTAGCTTAACTAGTAAATGTGACATATGTAAGTTCTAAGTTCTTGTTAGTATTGCAATGAAATTGTTTTATAACACAAAACTAACAAACAAACTCACCACTGACCTTACAAACAACGGTGTTATCAGCAAGACCTTGGCTAACAAAAGGAATAGAGACACAAGGGAAAGTTTAGTAGATTTCCAGATTATTAACTCACTTATATTTATAGTAAAAATATCACTGTAAAAATAATTTTCAGTTGATGTTGTGATATATGTATTATAAATAATTATCGTTACATTCTTCATGGCTTCCAGTGAGAAATGCTCATAGTTGGAAAAATTCATATCCATACCTTATTGAGGCAGCAATTTCATAAGGTGTAGTCTTCCAAGCCAGACCATCTACAACTTTACCATCATGCAGAGTAATCTTGATGGGTGTTTTCTCTTTGGCTGTAAAGAAAAAAATGTATTTTAAAATTAAATAAAATTATTTGTTATTAAACAACAAAAAAAAAATGGAAAATTGAAGTTGAGGAGGCCTAATTAACATAAGCTAAATAGTTTCCTTTAGGCCTCCTAGCCATTTTTTCTGTTATTTTTGCTTCTTTTTTGTTCTTGTAATATTATCTGTGTGGCAAATAAATAAAATACAGATATAATACTAATACTGTATTAAATATTATTTCATGACAATATTGAAAAAATTTCAACAATATTTTTTGTTGTTAAAATCACTACTAACACCACCATCAGCACTTTCATCCTCATCATCATTATCACCCTCATTAACATCATGACAATAGTTTATCAAAAGTGAATAACATTTGCATTTGACTTGGCAATTTATAGGAAGCAAGTGGTCCGTATATAGGAAGCAAGTGGTCCGTGTAAATGGGAGTGAGTCAAGCGAAGCTTTGATGTTGCATGGAGTCCCTCAGGGCAGTATTTTAGGTCCTTTATTCTTCATTTTGTTTATCAACGATCTGCCCTTGTATACAAGCGCTCAGTTGGACCTTTACGCAGACGATACAACTGTCACTGCTCTTGCGGATGTGAAAAACTTAGCCACCTTAAGTTCATCACTAAATAAGTCTGTCTCTGAAATTCAATTATGGGCTTCAGGGAATAAGCTCCCATTAAATGAAGACAAGACTAAAGTACTCACGATCACTGGGAAAAGATGTGTGGCTAACATAAATGGAAGTGACATAGATGTTTTCGTAAACGGAAAACAGCTCAGTAATGTGGATTGTGCTACCTTATTAGGCGTAGAAATTGACAGCAAATTGTCATTTGATGAACATATTGAGAAAGTACGTAAAAAGTTGGCCTCTAGAATCGCAATACTGCGTAAGATTCGAGCCTGTTTACCTCTTAAACAGCGACTTCAGTTTTATAATAGCATTATTCGCCCTGTTATGTCTTACGCTAACGTTGTTTGGGCAAATTGTGATAAAGAGTCGGTTTATAGGGTCTTAAGATTGCAAAAACGTGCGGCACGCGTTATTTCTTATGCCGATCGCATGACACCATCAGTTGCTTTGTTTAACAAGCTAGGTTGGATTCCGTTTTATGAGCAACATAAGATAGATAAATGCATAATAATGTATAAGCGAATTAATGGGTATTTGCTGAATTATCTAAATGAACACTTAATTTTGAATAATAAGCGGCACTCCCGCAACACTAGATATTCAAGCATTAATGCTGTTTGTCCTAAATATAGAAGAGAAACAGAGGGAGGACGCTCTTTCGCTGTTTTGGCAACAAGACTGTGGAATAGTACACCAATTGAAATTAGGAAACTAGGTTCTGTAGCATGTTTTAAAAAGAACATGTTTGCCAAGATTTTTAAGGAACAACAATGTTTGCATCATTTTATCATTTACTAATTTTTTATTTTTATAAAATTCGAATCCTGTTTTATTTTAATTGTCTACATATTTTAGCTTACTATATTTATTAGATTGTAAATAGTTGTTTTATTTTATGAGGGCCACAAGTTTATTAGCCTTTGGCTATTAAGTGCTACCCTCTTTAAATAAAGGCTTTATTATTATTATTATTATTATTCCACTTGAGGTCACTGTCCTTAAAAACTAGAGCCTGAGAAAACAGACGACATTTTGCGACGCCACCAACAGTTTCCCTGCGAAATGATGTCTGAGAAACGAGCACAGAAATTCCATACTGATGACGAATCACTACCCACATCTGGGTAGTGTTTCTGATTGGTTGAAGCAAGTTCCACAAACGGCACGACCAATCAGAAGCACTACCCAGATCTGAAGCGTCATCAGTATGGAATTTCTACACTCATTTCTCAGACGTCATTTCGTGGGGAAACCAATGGTGGCGTCGCCAAATGTTGCCTGTTTTTTCACGCTATAAAAACTCTTAAGATCTTGTAGTTTGTCACATGTTCTATTAAATTACTACCCTTTGTGCCTGGCCTTAGCAAAAAGTCAGAATTAGGTAAAAAGTTAGTAAGCATTTCTTTACACCGAGTTGGATTTCATTTTACATTTTGAGCTTTTGAGAAAAGTAAGTTGTTATGGATGCCAGATAAAGCAGTGTCCAGTAGATTCATAGAGTTTCTAGGGATAACAGGGATGTAGCTGAGGAAAAGATAAGCAGGTTTTTTTATTATTCAAGCCAACTTTTCACTCAACTGCACCTCATGTCTTTGTTTTCAAGAGGAATTTGAGGCAGTGATAAGGTCTTTTTCAGCCGGTGAAATTAGCCAGTAACCAGCTATTAGCTAAGGCTATCCCTGGGATAATATCCAATGTAGTAGTGTGCAAAGAAAGTAGTGTCCGATAGCCTGGGGCTAGTGGATTTTGCTATCGGGCTAGTGAATTCTGTTCTTAACTTGCCCGACGGGCAAGTGGCTTTTTTTGAGGAATTCAACTTACAGAAGAACTGTGAAATCAATTCTGCTTATCAAAAATTTTGGGGGCTAGTTGAAATGACGTTTGGGCAAGTAAATGCTAGCTTCAGCTTGCCCTAATGGCAAGCTGTAAAAATGACTTTCTTTGCACCCTGTGTAGGGTCTATCAATTTATTCATCGTGCATAAAAAAATAAAAACCAAAAATCTCTTAAATACCAGACTAAAAGAGAAATAATATGACATGCTACAAGTACCTTCAATTTGTGCATCATACTGTGCCTTTAGTTTGTCAAATAAAACTATTCTTTCTTTTATGAAGGCTGGTTGTGGTTTCAACTAAAACAAACCATAATTTTATGCATATTAGAACATCTGCAAACGTGTATGAATCAAATGAAGTTCAGTGATAGATGAAGTGTTAATTACATTTTTAAGACACAAAGTTTTTTCAGTTATAGCTGGAGAGGGCATAGAAATCTTCTCATCCCAAAAACTCATTTGTGTTTCTAAGTGGTGTTTGTATTTCACGTCAACAGGCTAGGGTACAACATAAAGATCATAATGTTTCACATCACACTTACAATATGTAACGTGCAACTTCAGTAAATTAATGACGAGGTGTAATGAAAAAACCTTAGGGAATAATCGTTTATTACTTCCGGGGGGGGCAAGGGTTTTCCGAAGTGTGGTGCATCAAAACTTTATTAAAATTGAACCCTCCTGGGCAATAACAATATTTTAAGTTTAATTTTTAGTTGCGTTCGAGGTACAAGAACGCAACCCCTAATTTGTGTTGGGTGTTTTGTGCATTATTGGGTGTCCTGTGCAATTAATAAGGGAGGTTTTTTTGAGATTGCATTTTCGTCATCGACACACATTTGCCTCGCTTTGAGGCACTTGCTTACGTTTTGCCTCACTTTGACGCGCTAACTCGTGTGGTGATTCTTGTGTTGTCGGCGTTCATCTTTCAAAGGTTTTCAGTCTGAGGTCTGATATTCTGTTTTCATAAAGCATCCATCTTTTAAAAAGTTTGTTGAACCTTCGTAAAGCGTACATCGATCTGAGTTTGCTGAATCGTCCAAAGCGTTCATCTTTCAGAAGTTTGCTGTTAAATTTTAATTTGGATTAAGCCTTCATATTTTTCAGCATGGTTCGTCACTGTCTTTGGAAAATGACTGCGACTCCTGGTGCATGCATCAAACCAGGTTTAGTTCGGCGGCCGTTGTGTCACAAAGTAAATCTACCGAGTTGTGTAGCTCGGCGGCGCCATCTGATCATGACTTGTGATATTTTTGGCACCAGATAAACGAACACTTTAACTCTATGTTATTTATTAGGAAAAACTTATAAACCAGCCCACAGTAGTGCCACTCTTGAGTCACTGAAATCAACATGCTCAGCCAAATTGCTGGAAAAGTTATTGACGTGAGCCGCACACATATTCCATTGAAGGTTTTGACAGGGTTAGTGCAAAGTTTGAATTCAGATGTGAAAGCTTTTAAAACAGTAAATTCAATGTAATTCATTTTGTCAACAAGTTGATGATTGGATGCTCTTAAACATAACAGAGAAAATTATCCGAAGAAATGTTTTGGAAGAAAGAAAAAGAATCCCGGGTTAAGCACTAATCTGCCTTTGAGCGACTGCGCCCTGTAACTCGTGCCAGTAAAACAAAAATTAATGTCCTATTTACATGCCCGACGCACTCTGGTAAATGTCTCTTCCGATTACAAGCACTTGACACAGAACCATATGATATCTTTTCAAAACCTTCTTATAATGATACACAGTTTAAATAGACGTTTTGCTGTACGCAACACTTACGTTCAAAATATGCCATAATCGATTTATCTATATCGCAACCACCCTTCCCCCTCAACTGCTACCTGTATGCCTAACAAACATATCGAATGCACTCTCCTAAGCTCCGATTACTCCTAGTTTAGTTTCAAGTAATTTGCTCTCTACTCTCGATACTAGATTGCAGCGAGAATCTACAACCTTTGTTCAAGTTTTGAGTGATCTTCTCTGATTTCTCTCACTTTAGCTAAATCTTTCTACTCTATAAAATAACAAACTCTTCTTAGCATTTGATTATTGCGAGAAATTCCTGACTTATGCAAATTCAAGAAACAGTTGCAGTTGACAACTCTTCAGGAAATTTGCATTCATTCGCACAGCTTAGGTGATACTTTGCGTCGAAACCTTAAAAAAGTTCAAATGGCATTTTGCATCATTTAAATAGCAAAAGTTGTCAGTTCACTAGTTGTACTTAAAAGCAATTCATAACTTTATATCTGTAAAATCCAAAACAAAAGGAAGCTTGTGTAAACAAAGTCTCAAGGTTGCTTCTTGTTGCTTTTGTTCTTCAGCTTGTCTTTTGAATTCTACTTGCCAATTTCTTTTTCCTATTGCCTGTTTGTGAATGTCCATCAGCATTATCACAGTTGAATGTCTCCTCATCAGTCACGGTGTTTTTTTCACTGGAAAATTTTGTTGTAATTTAACCTCTTCACCTGAATTGCTATTTTCCTGATACAAGATAGCATCTTGGACAGCCTTCACATTTTTTGAGACATAACTGCATACATTAAAGTTTCGATTTGACTATACATGTATAGCTTCAGAAAACTTCAGAAACCTCCAAGAGTTTTTAAAACAATATACAGTCTCGCTTTTGAAATCAAAATTGTGCAATTTTTCAGTAGTAGTAGTAGCCTTGTGAGAAGTCAGGTTGTACGAAGACTGGTCTAGTAATTGGTCGGTATGTTTCGGTTTTCTGTAAATAGTCGTTTGTTGTTGTCACGAGTGACCAAGCAGTCTAGAAAAGGTATCTTACCATTTTCTTCTATCTTCGTGGTGAACTGTATGTCCGCGTTCTGTCTGTTAAGGTGTTCATGAAAGTTGTTGATTCCATCTTTGTGTACGGCGATGAATGTGTCATCAACGTAACGTAACCAAAGAGGTACAGTTCACGTGTAGGTAGCTAGGGCTCATTGCCAGTCAATTTTGTAACTTCGTCAAACAAAAACCACAGAAACGCCAGTTTGATCACCATACTTTTTGTTTCCTTTCCAACACAGGGTCATTTAAGAATAACTCTTGCCTATACAGTAAAACCTCTCTTGAGCGGACACCTTCGGGACCTTCCCAAGTGTCCACTTAATAGAGGGTCTCTGCTTAAAAGAGGTTTGTAAAAATTGCGAAATGTTTGTTAACGATTAACATTCAACGGTTACTCTGTACTGTGATAAAGTTTCATGTTGATAAGGAAGCTAAGGACGCTAAGGAAGCTGTGCTTTACTTTGTGCAAGACTTTTAGGTGAACTTCTGACAGCTAAATGTATTGATTTATCTTTATTAATTGACTACAGTACGTATTTTAAGGACATAATCCAATGCTACCATTGTCAATTCAGTCTGGTGTCTGCTCAATGGAGGTTTTTAACCATAGAAATTCAGCAAAATAAATTATTTATTTTACTGTCCGTGTCTTTTTTTTTAATTTTGAGGCCCGGCATCTACTTAATAGAGGGTGTACACTTAATTGGTGTCCACTTAATACAGGTTTCACTGAAGTAGTCCAGCAACCACTAAGAATCATTGATGGACTTGATCAGTTCATCACCTAATCACATGATTCATGAAATGACTCCAAAAGGTAAAGTTTTTGAATGTACAGAAATTTAACCCATGATTCGAGATCCAGACAACCCCTTACAGACCCTGCTTCTACACAGAATGCCAGTCCTAAGTATTAAAATACTTTTGAACACCCTCCCCCTCTACATTTTGTGCATTTTCAAAATTTACCCCCCAAAATTATATAAGCCTCTTCGCAAATTGTACCCTCCGTGTTAGAGCCATCCTTTCCAGACATTGTGCGAATACTATTCTGGAACTACAGTGTACATCACTTATCTTCTCTAAAAAGATCAAAACATTGCATCAGGACCTTGATCTGATGCAAATTATAGATTTGTAGATTTTACGCCATTCATAATCATTATTTGTATTATTAGTATGAGATTGTTGCATATATAATAAATCATGTGGCTGTTTGGCGATCTTTCCGGTTTTTCAGAGGTTAAATGATGTTCAACGAAGGTAAGCTTAAGTTTAAGCTCAATATTCTTTAATTTCAGCTCGGCGCACGTGACGACGAATTAAGCAAGCACTACTCTTACTTTTACCCTTGGCCTGGAAAAATTAGTGATGAGGCTTTTCGTGAGACATGCCTAACAGAACAGGGAGCACAGTGGAAAAGGTGAAAAAGCCATTTTTACCAAAAGCTTGGAATATTAAACTCAAATTACTGGGAGTGACACAAACATGCAATCGAGCGTTAATGATCATCAACTCACTTACTTCAAGAGGAAAGGCGCTAAGATCTTCCTTCTTCCTTGTCTCTCCTTTAGTCTTTTTGCTGCCTTTCTGGCCTTTAGCCTCCTTCTCTTCAACATTCATTTTTTCTACTTTCTCTTCTAACCCAGTATTCGACATGATCCCAGCAATGTACAACGTGGAATAAAACTTTTGGAACGAAAAATAGCCAATTCTGATTCTGCTCAAATAATGTAACAACTGACATTTCGCGGACTCGCCAATATGGCGGGATATTTTTGAATGTTGGTCGGGAATTTCTAAATGCTATTTCTCTCCCCACTGTGAAGAAATTTCTGATCTTACGCACCTCTAACGGATACTCCACTGGATCCTCATCAGCCTTGAATAGTTTTGATGAACAGCAAAAAAATGCCCGAGGTACTGTTCCACGCCAAAATCCTCCCGCAGGATATGCGTCAAGCTTCCATAAGCATGCTCTCACAATCGTTGTCGAAGCGCTTCGTCGTAATAAAACATTCAAAGACTTGATCATAATAATCTAAAAAGTCTCAAAAATGGCTAGATAAGTCATCTAATACTTTTAAGGAGTTTGATGTCCTTGACTTTTGGATCACGGCGTCAACATAACAGACGAAGAGACAGAGGCAATTATTTCACCATGTCCAATTGAACCTGATCAAAAGCGTCTTATTATTCTCGTTCTTCATTAACTCCAGCTGACATCGTGAAGAAAATTGTACCTTGTGCCAGCTGTGCTACCTGAACGACATTTCACCAACATTCACCGTTTTCCCACAGGCGTAGCTAGTTACCAGTTTACTTCAGCTTTCCACCACAAGACGGCCAACAAGACACCTCGTTTAGGGCTTAGTGAAGGTCATGGGAACAAGGAGTCATTATCAAACCACCAAAGGGTTGAAATCTATTGTGATATAGCGGGGCTGAAGAATGCACCCCTTTTGCAAACTTTGCTACACATGGCCCTGCTCTCAGAGCGCACGCCCCTGGTTTGGGATCTGATTTGGGAGGTTAGAGGTTTGAATCATTTCGGGGGCTCTAGATACTATGGAGGTTGTTAAGGTTTCCAGGCATTGTTTAAGCTGACATTTCAGATGTGATATGTGATATTATCAACCAAAGCTTTGACAGCTTTGACACGGGTATATTTCCTGACGACTCACTTTGGAAAAAGGCCAAAGTTTCTCCCGTGTATAAAGCGGATGAAAGAAAAGAAGCTGACATAATCCTTAATATAGACCGATATAATCCTTGAATTTTTCACTGAAAACAACTTGCTCTCAAAATTTCAGTCTGGATTTGCACTTAACTTGTACCGCACTACAATTTGTAACATGCAGATTTATGGCTTGGAAACATGAAGGCCTATGCGAATGCTGTATAAAATTTTCTCACTAAGGACTCAAGAACATTAATCGTTGTATTATCAACATGATCTCGAGACCGAAATACCCAATAGTGTCAAATCATTTTTTCCTTTCAATTTACCGTATGTGATAAATCAGTGACCCAAAGAGGAGTTGAAACTCCCTGGGTACTAGTGTTAAAGTGTGGCTACATCGTATTCAATATGGCGGAAGGAGGCGATAAGACCGAAGGTAATATTAGAGTACTGAACTTTAGTACCTTTCGAGAGAATTCTCTCCTTTTTTTGTCCATTAGAGCTTACATTTTTCACCGGAAACATTTCTAAACCTTTTTTTTTTTCAGCAATTTACGGCGGAAATCAGCGTAAAAGACGATTGCTTAAGAACACTTCCATGGCTGAACTAATCAGTAGAAGCAAGGAATTTCTGGGTTTAACAAAGAAACCACGCAAACAAGCCAGTTATGAATACAGTTCAGACCCTGTAACTGGTCTGCGTAACAATAAAGGGACCTACACTGGTCAGGTTCCGAAAAGAAAGAAAGAATTGTCGATCGATTCTGAAACGCTCGAACACGAGGGTATGGTATTTTTAATGTCTATAATAACATGTATTTGTTGCTTATGTCTAGATACCCGGCAGCCGGGAACTGCTTTCAAAAAACTAGATACCTGGCAGTCAGAAGTCGATATTTATTAGCTCCAAGGGGAAATTTCGCTTGCTAGTTGTGCAATAGAGTTGAATTGTTTTTAACATGCTGACATGACATTTGTTTTTCTTTTGGTTAGTTTTGTAATTTAAGTTAAAAGCCTTCTTTCTTCTCATAAAAATAAGCTGATCACAGGCCATTTAAGCCCCTGGCTTTGGCTTTACCTATGTATATTTTCTAATGTATGATGTGTAATAACAAAATAGTAATAGTTGACAGACACTACAGCTGCCCCCGCTCTGTATATGTGTAGCTCTTGGAAATATTCTGATTCAAGATTTTCACACATATTCCATACAACAGGTGAGATAAATACAGGAAACGCAAGGTTCCATGCCCAGTTTCAGTTCGATTTACACAGCTTTGATAAAAACATTCTCAGTTTCGAGAATAGTCTTTTCTAAACCATAAGAAAAGATTTAATTAGAAGTCGAATTTTTCGCTATTTCTCTTTCACTTGTTACATTCAGTTCATTTTTATTTGCCGGAAAGTAAGCTTTAGAAATTAAGAGGACGTTTGATCAATTCACGCTCGCACATTCTAGTCTTATTTTAAACTTTATAGCGGAACGACATCTGTGAGCAGAGAATAAGTTAGCACAGAATTTGATTGGCGGCAAATTTCTGTAATCCTCCATCATTATGCTAGTGATAAGCTAGCCGTTGTTCACTCGTCTTGCTTGTTTGGGGCTGAGTCTTATTCCGGTCAAAGAGAATAATAGAAATAAATAAATAATGCTTACATGGATGAATTATGTCTTGTACTGTATGTGGAATTGTGCTTAAACTTGTATAAAATATTTTTAATTTTGTTGTAGGAATAACAGATGAACAGGCAGATCCAAGTTCAACAGCTGACTGTGGTAGTTCAGTGAATGGTTTGTCATGCTGAATATTTTTCTTAACACTATGTCACAATAGTTTGGGCATTGATCAACTATTAACTGCAATTTTTTCTTTTTGCTTCTGTTAATAATGATTATTTCTTTTATCTTCTCCCTAGTCCTTAACTTTTTTAATTCGCAGATTCAAGCTCCCTTTCATTTGCTATACAGGTATCTGCTGCCCAACAGGGTTGTGATTTTGGTGCTCCTGATTTAGAATGGGGTATCCATTTTAGAGTCTTTTCCAGAAATGGGGTACAATATTTTAAACGCACGAAAACTCCAGTTTGTAAGCAGCCATTTGAAATTATGAAAGGAAAAATTCCCTTTAAAAATACAGTTCAACATGTTTATGAGGAAACTGTTTGTTGTATTGTTAGCATACAAGTGTGGTTTGGGCTTTGAACTTTTTAGAACAGGATAGTAAAAGTTGACCGAGTTTTAGAACCGAGTATCAGTTTTAGTAAGAGCAGTTTTTCTTAAACAGGGTTCAAATTTGGACCCAAAAAATACCCGAGTGCCCCCCTCCCTCCCTCCTGGGCTTTTATGCCTGTTTTCCAAGGTGGTTTGAAACATCCATATGCATAGGTGTTTAACTAATCTCTGTAGCATTTTATTATTTAAAGGAGAAATGAAGGAGATCTTATTGGATGCACAAGAGCTCTTGGTTAAATGGGAGAAAGCTAACCCTCCGAAAAAGCAAAACTGGTCTGACCGACAGTCATCATTAAATGATAGTTGGTCAGAATGCCGTCCAACTATTTTCAAGTCCTTACTGCAAAGTTCTTTTGCTGTTCTCGAGGATGTCATTTGCCAAAAGTGTATGTGTGAGGTTGCTGTGCTGAGATGCCAAGAATGTTCAACAACCAAACATTTGTGCCATAGCTGTGACACCAGTGTTCATGGTTTTCTTCCCTTCCATGATAGGGAGGCAATTGTTAATGGCCACTTTGTTCCCATTCCATCCACAACATCAAGAAACAGCAAAGGAGAATGGATGACAGTTGGTACAGTGAATAAACTATTGAACAAGTACATGTAGATTCCATGTTGCCATGTGTCTGTTCAGTTACAGTTCACATATGACATCAAAATGTGGTACGAGATAGCCACAAGCAAGTGTGTCACTGATTTTCTTACCACATTTTTATATCTTCTGTAATCTATTACTGAACAGACGCACGGCAACATTCAATCTTTTTGTTTAATACAAAGAAGTCAACAATTCCCATGTGACATCATTTGTGAATCTTTTAGTACTTTAATAGTTCACAGGCAATGACAAATAACAGTGCAGCAAATAATAGTGCAGCATTAAGTACATTAAGTAATTACTTATCATTATAATTTTTTTGATAGGATTACAATTCCTTAGGTCCAAGAACTAGATTAAATCAATGGAACTCTGTGATACCATACTTTTGTGTTTTTCTCCAAAAAACATTTTTCCTATGAAGACTGTCAAAGATACATGTACCATTTATTTGTGTGGTATGTAATTCTACTGTTCCATAAATTTTGATAAATACAGATTATGTTTTTTTATTTTTTTCCTGCAATTAGGACGAAGTCTACCATTAACAGATATTTGCTGCCCAAACTGCAATAGCAAGTGCAGACCTCTTGAAATTTTACAAGAAAGTCTTTGCATTGTGGTAACGCTAAAAGGTGAGGAGTTTTTCAAATTGAATTTCTTCTGTTCAGTTAAATGTATTTTTTAATTTGTAGCTTTCAAAAATATTGTTGAAGTACAGTGTAATTCAATGGCATTGTAGCTGTGGTCTCTTATTTGTTTTCCTTTTGAAGGCTGAATATAAATACAATAATAAACAAAAATCAAAAGAAAGCCAGACAAACATGTATCAGAAACATTTATGTAGTCACTGTACAGCTGTATGTAAAAAGTGTTGCTAGTACCACATTTTGTTTTCTTAGCGTATGATATTTTGTGCCATAGTGTTTAATGAAATGAAGACGTAGCTACGAAAAGCCAGCATGATGCATGTACACTAGCTGTACATACTGTAGAGTCTGGTATCCACCTATTATATGTCAAACATAGTTTAATAAGTATCTTTTGCTTTCCAGTTGACCAGTAATTACAAAATTCAATAGTTATTGTACATATGTTTCAGGACGTTTTGACATCAACCACCAGTTATATGAATGCCAAAAATGCTGTAATAGACTCAACACTTCGGATCCAGTTGTTGTAACACAATCTGGGTTTTGGCCTGGCAGCATAAAAAATGTGGTGTATGTCTTTCACCAAGACTTGCTTCTTCACTGGAGTATTTTACAGAAAGAGATGCCTGGGATATCGGAACGTTCATTCTTAAAATCTCTTGAGCTGTTCTCTAAGCATAAAGGACGTGTGAGTATGCCAAGAGTCTTGCCATCATCTTGTTGCAGCTGCTTTATTTTTTCAACTAGCAGTTGCTATCTATGTCACAAAAAATGCAACCTTACTCTAAATATTTTGTTTATTTTCCAGGTCCCTGTTATAAATTCAGCAACATTTGGTACCTCCTTTAAGGAATGGAAGTTTTGCCAGTATGAGCTTGACAGGTTGCGAAAGATTAATTGGATGGCATGCCCAGCATGTGAGGACTACCAGCATTCTGTCCATGTAGATGGAAACATGAAACTCTACAGATTTAAGTCTGCTGGAAAGTATGTTTCCTTACTTTTCTAATGCTGTCAAACACTGCCAATGGTGAGGAAAACTTTCCCAAGATACACTGCTCTCATCTCACTTAAACTTTAAACTGACCGTTAAAGTTGTGAATTTATTTTGGCACAACTGAGCAAGTTTGCACCATTTTACTCACGAAAACTGTAGATTGGCATGTTTATTACAGAGAGAAATAAATAGTGAAATAGGTCACAGTTCAAATTTTCATGTTTTAATAAGGAAGCTGTCAAATGGTCAAGTTTACCTACAACTGCAGAGAAAGAAGTGTGTAGTGTGAACACATTTTTTAATTGCTACTTGTAGTTCTGTTGGTCTCCCCACATTTTAGTACAATGGTAGTTAATTTACATACCTCTATTATTTTGGCCAACATCTTAGGAGGAAAAGAGAAAGTTACTATGGTGAAACCTTTGTAGTATCTAATGAGAAGGTAGATGGTCATATCCAGAAAGTTTACCAGAGTTCAAAGCAGAAGGTAAGCATTTTCAATCTTTTAGCTACATGTATGTTTCAGGGTCTGAAACACCTTTCCAAAATACCTTTTAAGTGTAAATCTTTAAATAAGCATAATTAGGCAACGAAAATTGGACGTAATTTAGTTTAAAAAAAGTGGATACTGAAGTTGACCAAGTGCATTACAGTTGTTATCCTATGGAATGTCTTATTGTATCTATCATTAATTTTTAACTCTACGTATTCATTGTCAGAAAACGTGTACAGGGTGGCTGTTATTTTGCAGAAGCCTGATGAGGACAGCATGTGTGGTCAGTCAAACTGGCGTGCAGCAGGAAACACCATCAAAAAGAAGCGCAACCTGGTTGAAACAGGCCTGGAGATATCTGGATGCAGACATGCCTTGGCACAGCATTCCATTAACATGATGTATGGGGAAGTGTATGGATATGCCCACTACCTACAAGTCAATTATTATATTACAAAAAAGGTGCAGTTTTTTTGGTATGATGTGGTGTGTAAATACTGGCCTTGGCTTAAGAAAAATGATCCTGGAACAGCCCAAAAGATGAAACCAGCATTGTCTGTTATGCATGCTAAAGCTCATGCTTGGTCTTGTCAGGTATGTGCATTGCTAATCATCAGCCAAAACAACCAATTTAGTCCTTTTTTCTGACTGAACTGTTCAGAAAGGTTCCTTGAGGTAAGAAATATTTAGTCCACAGTAGATATTCGTAATTTAAAGAATAACAGGGAGACTAAAAGTTATCTTTCCTCAATACTGATTAGTTAAGCCTGCAGAGCTTGATGTCTATTTATCTCCTCTCCCTATTAACTACTTTGTGGTAGTGGCCAACTTACACGCATTTCTCCTTAATTGGCTGCTTCATGTAGGCAGTGCATAGTTTCCTGTTTCTTTTTTAGTAGTATTGTATATATATTATATTGGAATTTGAATACACCACTCCAGTAAGTGTAAATAAAATGAATGAATAAATGGTAGATCTTGAGGTCCTGCTATGTGCCTTGGGGCATAAGGAAGGCAGATGAAGCAGGTGGATCAAGATGAGCACCTCGGTTCTTAATAGAAGGACCTTAAGCAACAAAGACAGCGATGGCAATGAGAATGTCAAAATAACAATAGGTTTAATCAGCAAAGCAACAACTCTGCACGTGAATCACGCTTTTTAGTTACATTTCTCTCTCGTCACTGCATGACTAGAAACGTGAATTGTCATGTTTTGTGGAGAATGTTCACAACCGACAAGGTATTTCCCTTCCTCTCTCTTAACTTCACGATTATACATAAGAAATGAATTGTTGGATAACCCACCTGCAATTTACTACATGCATATGTTGGAATAAATGCGGCCAAGTCTAAAGCAGCCCAAATTCACTTTTTAAATGACGTTGTCAGTGCTGTAACCGTCCTTGTTGCAGTGAGGTCCTTAATCTGAATACACAATACGAAATTGAAAGGCAGTGGTTTTAATTTTTTTTTTCACAGGTACTTTAAGATGATGTAATTTATTAAAGGGTTTTCTTTCCTTTTTTTTAACAATGTCAGGTGTTTGAGATGTATATAACTCGTATTGTTTTAATTTATTTTATTGTATATTTATGCATTTAAATGCTGATTACCAGTTTATATCAGTAGATCTTTTTTAAAAAGTTATTCATTCATTCATTCACTTTATCGCCTCAGTTCACGTTATTATATTTTGTCACGGGAGAAAAAATATGCTGTCCTTCAAAGTATGACCTTAAACTGTGTTTGTGTTGCTCACCAGGTAGAAAACTACCAGTTGGCCAAATTTAAAGCTATTCGATGATTTGTTCCTAGTAGCACTTTTATAGTTTCCATCTTATGGTCTTTTTTTAATAGGCTTTGTGGGGTGGCCGATGGCAAGATGGTGCTGCAGCAACAACTGGAGAAGAGGTGGAGCATATCAACAGTCACTTTTCAAGACTCGGCTCCTGCACAAAGCACATGCTCCCTGAAGGTTTGTACTTTCCGTAAGAAATAATGAGTATTGTGTTTTTTTTCTTTTTTTGGTGGACTGTTTGAATTTAGGATTCCTTGGTAATACCGGTAATCACTTTTCCAGAGATCTTGTCTGTTCTGGTACAATACGCTGTTTTTGTTTTCTTGTACATGCTATTTAGAAAGAGTTTTCACTATAACCCTTGTTGCAGTTAAGTGTCTGTCTTGGTATCCGTTATTGGCATTACATGTGTTCAATTTTGTGTTGTCAGGTAGAGAAGAGCTTTTAACGGAACACGCCATATTTTGGAATCGCAAAAAAATTGAAGGACTTCCTCGTTCCCTTGCAAAGCGTTACACAAAGGTATCAGAATTACTGCACTTTTTGGTAAAACTGTTTTTGAATGCTTTAGATGTGCCCTTTTTAAGAACATCGAAAATTTAACCGTTGTGCGTCCGACTGATGCGATCATAATTAGCTTTTGCTCGCTCAGGAACTTGTATCTATTTTCTGCCTCAGTTGCAAGGCGAACTTTGGATAAGAATCACTTACTGCTGAATGATCATCCGATGTAACACTATCGGACGCACTCCTTTAATTTCCAATTACTACTAGTCCTAATACTTAGTCATGTAAGGGCCACTTACGTTAGGTTGCTGTTATTGTTGTTTATAATTTTTTAGGTAAGTGCGATTTTTCATTTTAATAAATGTACTTGATATTAATATTTACAACTTCAACATGTCAGTTATCTTCGTAGTTTATCTTTCCAGACCTGTAATCAGGTAAAGACGCTCCAAGAGGAATTAAAAGTTCTGCTAGAGAGTCATGGCATCAATGAAGGCGACATATCATTAGAACGATGGAAAGCTGACATCCTGCAGGTTGCAAGAGGTTGGTCGACGGTGGCAGTGTTTAACAATCAACCTATACAATATAAAAACAGAAAAAAGTTTTTTTTTGCTCAGGGAAGTAACCATGCTCTGTGCAAAGGTCCGTAGTTCCCTGTCCTGTCTGCTTCGACGTCTTCAGAAGACATGTGCACAATTTTTGTTTGATAAGGTTTGCTTATGCGGGGGGGCCAAGTTAGGCTGATCTGGCTCTCGGTTTCAGCTATTCAAAATAGCTGAAACCAAAGACTCAAAATGGCTGACAACTTTCGCTTCGTTTTTTTTAACTTAAAGTGCAGATAATTTACTTTGGTACTTTTCAGAGGAAGAACTGTCTTACAATAAAAAAGGAAAATTGTCGTTGGAAGAGGAGGTGTTTCTTTGTCATCTGCGCACATTGGATACCTGTTGTGCGAAGCAAGAGCTTCTCCAGGAGATTGCCGACAGTATGTACGGTAAAAGGACCAGGCAACTTGACCCAAAACCGTCAACAAGCTATGCACGTGGCGAAATCGTGTTGTGCGAGAAGGCGGTTCTCTATCTCCAGACACAAATGGAGCATTTGCACTATTCTGTTACGCAGATGGCTTTCAATATGGCAAAAATTGCAGGTGATCTTGTTATTCCACTTTATTTTGTATTTCATCCCGTGATTTTAAATATTGCAAGTTTCAATTTCTCGTTAGAAATACCTCTTCCAGTCGTATTTTTGTCGTGGCCTCTGTGCCGTTTCTCTACCTTTCTTCAGGTGGCTTCTGTTGGAGAACCACTGCTAGCAGGGAACGTTTCGAACTGATGAGTTAAGCTAAACCTTAATGATTGAAAGGGCATTTCGTGTTTATCAGTCTCTTTTGGAAAGAAAGGGAAACAAGTAGTTGTAGCGCATGTATGTCAGTTATCAATAGACCGTTTTACAGTTTTTTTAACTTTCGACATGGACCAGTTAGTGAAAATCCATCTGCTGTGCCAGAAAGAGCATCTGCAAATGAGTAAACTTCGCGAGTTGAAGATCACTTAGTCTGGAATTAGCTAAGTTATATCGTCATGACTTTGCAAGGCCACAATCTCGATAACTTTTCTACCTAAAGACCTCAAACTTGGCAACTTTACCAATGGTATGGTACTCTTGTTTTTTTTTAAATTTTATTTATTTAAAATTATGTTATTATTAATAAGTTCAAAGCCTAAAATATTTTTTTTAGATGGATCTAAGCAACGCCAGAAACTTCGGTCCAAAATATCCTCTGAGAAAGAGAAATTGAAGGACTTGGTGGACAAGTACAACAGACTAGTCGCCGAGAGAGATCAAGTGAAATTAGATGACGTAGAAAATGGAAATTTTTCATGGAAAGCTGAAGTTAGTGGAGGTGATGGTAGGTGTGTCTGGTTCTCTCTAATATAACTCACGTACTTCCTGCGACCTACATTAGCCTGTTATAGGCGTTTAGAAAGTGGGGATTGAGACAAAATGAAATAAGAAGGGCGAAAGAAGACAGAGGGAATGGGAGAACGGAAGGAACGCCACGGTTGTTTTGCTGTTCTTCAATTTCTTCGCAGTCCCTCAAAATCCCCCTATCTTTATGTCTGGAACAGACCTGGCCAATATGTAAGTGCACTACCAAAACGAGATGGAACACAATGATACCCGCAAAACAGGCGCTCAAATATGCCGTTATAAACTATACAGCAGGTGAATATGAGCTCTAGGCTTTAACGTTTTCTTATCCATACGTCTCTCTGTCTATAGATGGAATATACTTATAATGTTGCAAGAAATGCTTTTCCAAATTAAAACTCTGGAGAAGTCGGACGTAGAATATCAAACCCAACACAAAGAAAAACAAATTTTAAACCACAGTTAATTCGGGTCGCAAGGACGAATGCAACACTGTTAAAGAAGGTGGACCAACGAGCTGAATCTATTCTTAAAAAAAAAACATTTTGGCCATTGGTGATAATACTTAAGATAAAAAAAGGATCCAGTTCATTACAGCTATTTCATTTCTTCTTTGACCTTTGGCTTTGTTTTTTTAGCTGTTCCGTTCAGAACAAAACGTGCAGTGGTTGACAAACACATGGAAATCGCAAGGTTCGACGAGGAAGTTAAGCTTCTTCAGAAAGAGATGATGAGTTTTGTGAATTTCTATAAAAGCAAGGTCTTGCCATCCTTGGTTGAAGAACAGAAAAGACTTGAGAATTTGTTGAAGGGTATGTTTGACGTAACCATGTAAATTTGTTGTCGCAATTGTTCTTTCCCTTCATTGTATGCCTTGTGGCGTCGCGTATGATACCCTTGGCCTTTTTCTGCTGTTGCTGTCGGTCCCGATATTGAACTCGGTGCAGTGTATGGCCTTTTTCTAGTTATTTTCGGAATTATGATGAAGCGAGTGGGGTCCGTCATATTGTGGTCCTAAAACACCATTCTTTTTTTCAGAAGTTGGTTCCAGTGACGAAGGAACACAAGTAGAAGACTGCACGCAGGTAAGCTAGCTTTCAGAAACTTTCAGTGTGGTTATTTCTATACAACGAGTCCCTATTTAATCGCTTCATGGGTCACATCTTCCTGCCCCTGTATTGCCTGGATTAGTGGTTACATCTTTTGATCGGTCATGTTAAATGCCCCTTTAAAAGAACTAGAAAAGAAAAAAGTGTTTAAAAATGAACGATATCCTTTTTATTAGCCTCTCGTTTTTGTAAATTTTACCGTGGTTAAAGTCACAAACATTTCGGACCCTTTTTTGTTTACTTTTAAGCCTGTTTAACGCGTTTTCTTTTTAAATAACTTTTGGTATTATTTCCATTTTTAAGAACCCTGGATATACAACCAAGTCTGACCGGAGAGAGGTCGTTAAGGCAAAACTCGCTCTAGTCCTGGACGGAAGAGACTTTGCCATGAAGCAGATGGCGGCTGGTGTACGGTCGTTTGCACCTGTCTTGACTGACGACCTAGACGCATTTCGTCAGGTCCTTCTCGCTCGTCAGTTAGGGGACGAGGAAGAAGACGAGGAGGAGGAATACTTAAATGTCGAGGAGGAGGAAGATGACGATGTAGGCGAAGCGGTGGACGACAGTCCTGTAACTTCCCCTTCAGGGGATATTGTTCTTGTTACCCTTTCTAATATTGGTTCGGCTCCAATATTTACGGTATCCCCTGAGGAATTGAAGCCTGCCGTTACTTGCTGGAAACTTCCTATTGATGCTAGCCAAGGGCGCTACCGTGGACGAAACGGCAGTAACGCTTGTAGTTTAATAAGTTTGTTGATCGGACATACTCTACAGAAAAGAAACATTGGGCCACTTTCGTGTGACTCACAGTTGCCAAGTACTATTGTTGATGTCGTATGTGGATGTATTGAAATGGGAAATCGAGCTTATGATTTGTATCGGGAGAGTTTGCCTTCCAGGTACCTCTCCATTCAGGAAGCAGCTACTGTTTTGGAAATGTGGTTTGAAGCTGACGTTGGTGACAACTTACCAGTGCGTTTGGATGACCAACATACACAATCAACAATTGCAGGCCAGCTACAGGAGGCAATTCAGTCAGAAACGAATGTTTTCGGATATCTCATTTTAAACGAAAAAACTTCGCTGTTTCACATCAACAGTCAAGTTATTTCCTATGTTGACACGCATGCGCACGCACCTCATGGTCCAGTTATAATTCAAGCTCCTCTTTATGAGCTGGTAGGATTTTGCAAAGCAGTTTGGGAACTTGAGGGGAATGATGGACAAACCTATGGAAATCTAGTTTTTGTAAAGTTTTGTAAATAAAACGGTACATTCTTGAGAATTTGTCGTAAGGTTATTCCAAACGAACAAATAAATAGAGATGACAATTTTGTCGGTCTTTGCTGCTAGGAGGCGGCCTACACTTTCTGATAGAGGGTTGTGAAAGAGGCTATCTATAACTTCCATCCGATTAATAAACGCCCATCCTTTCTGCAATTGATGAACGGACCATTGCAGTGACCTTAAAAATAGTTGTTTTTTAAGGCGCGGGATAGACACCGTTTATTAGACCTTAGTGTATATAACTGTGTTTGCTCAACTAGTGAAATTAGCCACATTGTACTGTTTAAAAGAAACAAAGTTCGTATTCGTAGTTCGTTGGTTGAAGGTATATTATCAGCCCTGAATGGTGAAATTGCACTCGTTCTTCGAAAAACACAATTGCACAATGGCGTCATTAGACTAAGACTACCACAATGCTTCAGCATTTCTTTTTCTTGTGCAAATTAAGGCTTTTGTTATTCAAACCTCGCTGGGAAAAGAACAACGAAATGAATTCTGGTAGTTGTAGTGAAATGACACCATGGAAATCGCCCATTAAAAAAGTGAAACGTACAAAAGGTTAAGGTTGAATATGTTACGATTTCAAGAATAAGTGAAAATAAGGGTCAACCTTCTTCGGTAGAGGGTAGAATATATACCCATTACGGTTAAACGAGTAAAATGAACCCTGTTTTACGGTACGGTAAAGGTAAAAGTATATACCCATTAAGGCTAAACGAGTAAAATGAACCCCGTTTTACGGTTTCAAGAATAAGTTAAAGTTAGGGTCAACCTTCTTCGGTAGAGGGTAGAATATATACCCATTACGGTTAAACGAGTAAAAGGAACCCCGTTTTACGAATTCAAGAATAAGTGAAAATTAGGGTCAACCTTCTTCGGTATACGGTAAAGTATATACCCATTAAGGTTAAACGAGTAAAATGAACCCCGTTTTACGGTTTCAAGAGTAAGTGAAAATTAGGGTCAACCTTCTTCGGTAGAGGGTAGAATATATACCCATTACGGTTAAACGAGTAAAATGAACCCCGTTTTACGATTTCAAGAATAAGTGAAAATTAGGGTCAACCTTCTTCGGTAGAGGGTAGAATATATACCCATTACGGTTAAACGAGTAAAAGGAACCCCGTTTTACGAATTCAAGAATAAGTGAAAATTAGGGTCAACCTTCTTTGGTATACGGTAAAGTATATACCCATTAAGGTTAAACGAGTAAAAGGAACCCCGTTTTACGGTTTCAAGAGTAAGTGAAAATTAGGGTCAACCTTCTTCGGTAGAGGGTAGAATATATACCCATTAAGGCTAAACGAGTAAAATGAACCCCGTTTTACGGTTTCAAGAATAAGTTAAAGTTAGGGTCAACCTTCTTCGGTAGAGGGTAGAATATATACCCATTAAGGCTAAACGAGTAAAATGAACCCCGTTTTACGGTTTCAAGAATAAGTTAAAGTTAGGGTCAACCTTCTTCGGTAGAGGGTAGAATATATACCCATTAAGGTTAAACGAGTAAAATGAACCCCGTTTTACGGTTTCAAGAATAAGTGAAAATTAGGGTCAACCTTCTTCGGTAGAGGGTAGAATATATACCCATTAAGGTTAAAAGAGCAAAATGAACCCCGTTTTACGATTTCAAGAGTAAGTGAAAATTAGGGTCAACCTTCTTCGGTAGAGGGTAGAATATATACCCATTACGGTTAAACGAGTAAAATGAACCCCGTTTTACGATTTCAAGAGTAAGTGAAAATTAGGGTCAACCTTCTTCGGTAGAGGGTAGAATATATACCCATTAAGGTTAAAAGAGCAAAATGAACCCCGTTTTACGGTTTCAAGAGTAAGTGAAAATTAGGGTCAACCTTCTTCGGTAGACGGTAAAGTATATACCCATTAAGGTTAAACGAGTAAAATGAACCCCGTTTTACGGTTTCAAGAATAAGTGAAAATTAGGGTCAACCGTCTTCGCTAAAGGGTAGAATATATACCCATTACGGTTAAACGAGTAAAAGGAACCCCGTTTTACGAATTCAAGAATAAGTGAAAATTAGGGTCAACCTTCTTCGGTAGACGGTAAAGTATATACCCATTAAGGTTAAACGAGTAAAATGAACCCCGTTTTACAGTTTCAAGAGTAAGTGAAAATTAGGGTCAACCTTCTTGGGTAGAGGTTAGAATATATAACTAATGAGGATCGCATCCTTAGGACGCAAATATTAACGGGACCTTGAAGCGCGGCACACGCTTGGGCTTTATTTGCATCCCCCCCCCCCCCCCCCCCCCCCGCTTTTTACTTCATGGTGACAATCCGCAGTATGACATTGATCGATCAAACACGTGATCTTGTTTGTGGATTTTCCTCTTGTAGCAGTACGTTGTTGCAGTTTTGCGATTCGACGCGGTTACAGTATTCATTGTCTATTCTGGAAATTATTATTAGCTTTTTGTTAGTTCAATACTGCCAGTGGTTTTGGTAAGTCAGTACTCAATTTTATTGTGCAGACTCACAGCATTTTCCACCAAAACAGTTGGTCAGTTAGTTTACCAGTATGTTTAAGACGCTCGGTAACGACGCTTAAAACCAATCTATCCATTTTAGGAAACTTTTAAATAATGGCTAATTCCTATGCGCAATTGGAATATTTGTGTTATGAAACTTTCCGCAATGCTTTTTGGCTGCGGATGGCTCCGATAGAATTGAGAATTGGATCACCTATTCCGCGTCATCCAAAATAGCTCCTAACGGGCCACAGGGAACCTACACAAACTGTGTGGCAGTTTTTTTACTATCAGGCGCACCGGCACAGAGCGACTATTTTCTGTAAAATATATGTTCGAATGAGTAAATGTCGCCCAGAAATTCCACATCTCCCAAAAGACTGAAAATGTCTGGATAACCATTCTATTCATCCAACACTTTCTGAGTTTTTCTGTCGATTTCCCTGGCTTTTTGAGAGGCTGGATTTTTCATATTCATTTTATATTCCCACATGTAAGATCAACATAAAAATGTTTGTTACCTGAAATGTCGAGTACTGTTGTTCTTTAGCTATTTCAAGGCTTTTGTTTTCACGCTGAACGCATACATGCAGTACAGTCTCTCTACTATATGCTCAGCAGAACCTTTCAAATTGCTTAAATCTGCCTATTTCAGCCAATTCAAAACAACTACAGCACTCAACATTTCAGGTACAGTGAAACCTGCATTAAGCGGACACCGTATTAAGCGGACACCCTCTATTAAACGGACAGTAGCCAAAGTCCCCAAATTTATTTCCCTTATTTACTTTAAATGAAACCTTTATTTAAATGGACACCTCTATAAAGCGGACGCAGACACCTAAAAAGTACCTGAAATGGTCATTTCTATTGTTATCAACCTGTATTAAACGGACACTTGTAATTAAATTCCACCACCCAACATACCAGACACTGGAAATGCAAAAGATTGCCACCCACAAATTTTAATATTTTTACTTTAAAAAACGTGATTTGAAGAACTTATTTGATTAATTTCCAGTACAGTGTTGTTTTCAATTTCGTTTTGTTTTTATAGAGCTATTAAGCGGACACTACAGCATTCCCTGAGGGTGTCCGCTTAATACAGGTTTTACTGTATAAAACATTTTACATGTCGTCCATTGTAAATATTCGTACCACCATAGTATATATGATTATATGAACCTCTTTGATATCCACATAACTCAATGTTAATTTTAAAAATTTTCCCAAATCTTAAGTGACACTGTGCTTCCTTTAATTATGTTTTTTTTTTTCAGAAAAGTAATTGTTGCATAATTATCATGCAATTTTCTTCCAGGCATATTTGCTGTTTTTGAAAAATGTTGAGAAGGAATAGGGGAAATTTTCCAGCTAAAGTAAGTATTTGCTAGCTGGGAGGTCCTATAGTGAAAAACTGTGACTGCAGAGGTCACATTTTTTTCACTATATAGACTGACCCTTAGCTAGAAAAAGACTTATTAATTTTTCCCTAAACTGTACATTGTGGTTTGTGTTTCACATATGGACAAACTTACAAAAGCACTACTCCGCCCAAGGGCAGAGATGGAAAATTCCCTAAACTGTACGTACTGATACTACCTTTAATGTTGGTAATATTGCATTTGTGGTATTTTCATTTGTTATTTTAGTGGGGTTTATAGTACCATTGAGGAGATAAAGACCAGACACTGTGTTGGGTGGCAGGCTGTGTATATCCTCCAACTGGTCAATTAGTACTGGAGTGTGGAATCTTGGCACAGGTCTACATTGTATGGATTGGTGGTTCAGGAGTCATACCAGTCATTTTTTCATTACCACCTTGTTAACACAACTATCTTGCAAACCACATTTAGGGTCTCTTCTGGTCTGTTCTCTAGTAAATATGCTTGGTTAAAACTCCCCAGCTATGTAACACTAATTGTCTATGCCATTAATGGAAAGTGCATGAACCTTCCCCTCCCCTCCCACTACCCTCTCCCAACCCTCATGACATGAAGTTGTTTTTTAGCTTGTACAAATTTTAATAATATTTTTCGTAGGAAAAGGGTGGTGTCTGTCGAATTCAAGGTTGTCCTCAAATGGGCAAGATGCTGAAGCGAATTGACAATCACCTGGCAAGGTCACATAGAGGAGTCACAAGGGGAATGAATGACAGGCAGCCATATCCAGTTTCACACAGGATAAAAAATTCGTGGGTGAGATGCCAGTTCCCCAAGTGCAATAAGGAGGTGCTTCATTTGTCACGCCATGTTAAGAACATTCACTCAATAACTATTCAGGAGTACCACTTGAAGTTTGGGACAAATACGAAACTATATAATGGGTTGAAAAGCAAAGGTAAAAAAGACCAAATGGAGAATTGTGACATTTTGAATGCAAATGCTGAGGAAGGAAGTGGTACTGATGGTGTGTGTGACAATGATAGCAGCATGGTTGTAACAAAAATTGGTGCAGAAGACAGCGAAGACAAAAGTTTGAGGGAAGATGACAGGGTAGGTGTGTTTGACGATAACAGCATGGATGGAACAATTATTCTTGCAAAAGACAGTGAAGATGAAACGTTAAAGGAAGATAGCAGTGTAGATAAAAATGCAGGCAATAGAGGCATCGTAAGTGATAGTGAAGATGAGAGTGCAGATGAGAATGCAAGTGATGCAGTTGTTGTGCATGATGGTGCCAAGGAAGATAACATTCACTTCAAAAGCACTTCAAATGACAGTCATGATGTCCCTGATTATTACAATGTAGACAGATTGCGATATTTAGTACACAATTCCAGTCCGGATGGTCTGCGATTTCTGTTGACTTTCATGAAAAAACAGCACTCTTTGGAAGCATATTATGGGTCCAATCTTTGCAAGGTTTTTTTTAAAAATGTTTCTCTAAAAACAATACAGGAAATTTATTGTTATCGTCATCACTTAATGAACTATTATCGTTACTTAAGGTGTTACCCATTCCCTGAGACCATTACGTTAAGGACCTGTCTTGCATGTGGTGCAAATCAAGAGAAGCCATGCATTTGTCCTATATTGCCTGAAGAATTCTATGTTTACTGCAGGCATTCATGTCCACAAAATTTGATGTGCACAAGATGTGTGAGTTTTGAAAAAGGGGTCTCTCACAAGTGCATTGACTTTTTCCACTGCAAGAGATGTAATGAAGAGTACACAGCATCTACAAAGTTTCAACCTTATCCGCAAAGCTCTGCTCAAGTGTCTTTTTCACATTTCTAAGTATCTTGACATTCTCAAAAAATCATTGATCACAAGGTGCAAAGAAAATCATTTGTACAGCTTGCCATTCGGGCAAGCTGAAGCTAGCATTTACTAGCCCAGACGTCATTTCAACTGGCCCCAAAAACTTTTTGATTATATATAGCAGAATTGATTTCACAGTTCTTCTGTTATTCGAATTCCTAAAAAAACATCACTTGCCTGTCAGGCACGTTGAAAACAGAATTCACTAGCCCTGGGGTATCGGACACTACTTTCTTTGCACGCTGATCATTTTCACGCTGACATTTTCTTTGTGTTGTAAACTACTGAAAGAGTGCAATCAATGAAAAATCTGAAATCTGAAATCTGATCAATGACACAGTAACCTTTAATCTAGCAAGTGTGTCATATGTTTAAGGAAATAACTTCTGGCTGTCTTTGTTCAATATTAAATATTGTGCAGTATACTATACTGCACTAGTGAGGCTAATTATAAACATAACAGAAACAACAAAAATCTGTTATTATAATACTTGATCTGTATACCCAATATAAATATAATCAGTAACATTACTGCAACAGATTTTCCTTAATTGAAGATCAACGCATAGATTGTTTTGTATGTTTCCTACAAAACACTAAATGAATTTATTATATGGAAAAATTGGTCTGCCGCTCTAAAGCTGATTGGTAAGAAGTGGATTTTACTCAAACATTCATGTTGTGATTTTTCTGTAAGTACATTCTTTAACCTAGGCTACCTATATCTAACATAGTTGCTTTCTTAATAAAGCTGTACTCATGTAAAAACCTCTTCTATGATTCTTGAAGCTTATATATTGTAAGTCTCTTTTATGACAATATGTTAGAAGAATAGACATTTTAGTTATATATATATTACTGTTACAATAACACTATTCCCTAACTTTGTAAAAGAATCATTTTAAATGGGCCATGGGCCATTTGACAAACAGTCCTTCAATACAGCTTAAAGGAGCACCTTAAACATGAGATAACAGTGATAGTCACCAATTTTGGGTCAGACACGTTTTGATCTTATTAAAGTATGTATCTACAAAGTAGCAGAGTTTAGAGAGGTTTAAATGGAGGGTAGCAACTTTGCCCCTGCACCATTATAAACATCTGTGAACTTTACTTGCTAATTTTATGGTACTATTTCCAGCTGTGTTGATGACTGTTTGCTGTTTTGTCCTTTCTCAATTGAAATAAACAAAATAATGTAAATGCCACAAGGGAATAGCACCTGTGTGATAATTGTTGACTCTGACTTCCTCCAAAATGTTTTGACCTCAGGGTGCAAAGAAAGTCATTTTTACAGCCTGCCATTCAGGCAAGCGGTAGCTAGTGTGTACTAGCCCACAAGTCATTTCAACTAGCCCCAAAACCCTTTTTGATTAGCAGGATTTATTGCAATCCTTCTGTAATCTGAATTTCTCCAAAAAGCAGCACTTGCCCGTTGGGCAAGTTAAGAGCAAAAATCACTACCCTGATAGCAAAATCCACTAGCCCCGGGCTATCGGACATGACTTTCTTTGCACGCTGGACCTGTATGTGGTAATCTTAAACCACCACCAATGAAAATCATTGAAGAATGAAAGGTAACAATTTTAATTATTCTTTAACATTATGACCCATAAGGCCTGAAAAAAAAAACCCTTGGACAATGCTTGAGACAACCGACTAAAGAAGGGAATCAAAAAAATAAAAAGTAGCAAAAGAGTACAAGGCCATCTCATACTTAAGAGTTAATATATGGAGCTAAATCAATTGAGTTATTTGGTCCAAAACTTGGCCTGTGGAGGAATTTTTTTGGTAGGGCAAAAATCCTGCCCTTTTCCAAAAATGAGTTTTCATCTGGGTCACCCAAAACTAGTGGTGCATCTACCCGTTCACCTTCCTTAGTGGTTGTAACCAGTACACATACATGATCAGTGGGTACATCATGGCAATGCAGAACCTTTTGATTCTCTCTAAGATACCCACAAGCAGCGAGCACACCACTTATCTTGTAGACAATCATTTCTGAAATAAAAAAAACAAGCTGCAATTTCTGTATCCATGACAGATAGTACAGAAACTGAACTGACTGTAAATTTCTAGGGATTCAGTATCTGAAAAGGGAAATAATGAGACTATAGCATTCTGAAGTTTAGAATTCAAAAGAATAGTTTTCTGAAAGTGAGGTCAGCTTGAGGCTGATATAAATAAGAGGAAAGAATTTCAACTTAACGGCCATTTTTGCATTGGGTCTATGCCCTTCTAGTCG
Organism: Porites lutea; assembly: GCF_958299795.1. Taxonomy (NCBI): domain Eukaryota; kingdom Metazoa; phylum Cnidaria; class Anthozoa; order Scleractinia; family Poritidae; genus Porites; species Porites lutea. The sequence goes on along the minus strand of NC_133205.1, from coordinate 16,111,278 downwards.
TTGAACAGTAAAAATTCCATCCTATAATATTAAAATCCCTTATTTCTGATTTTTTAACAAAACAATTAAAGCTGGATTTCAATGTGCAAACTACCACTGGCAGCAAAGGAAAAAGGTTTCTTCAACCACACGAATGAATCTCTAAACAAATGTAAAGAAAAATGACAAATTAAACCAACCATTTTCATTTGCAATAGAAAGCGGTACATAATCCTGGGCACTTGTACTGCTTGTAGTAACAACAGCAGGATTGGTATTCCCACAGGAATCTGTAGACAAAAATCAATGGTACACTCTAATCCATTGAAATGTTTTTGTAATAAATTATGAAAAAGCTTCAACTGGCACTTATCAAAACGGTCATACGCCTGCAAAGCCGCTCCACGGGTATTTTCATGGTGTGGGGGAGGTAAAGGGGAAGGATAAAGAAGGGTACAACAAGGTAACAGTGATTTAAATATCTGCATCAGAAAAAATTTCGATGGGAAGTGCAAATATTTGAGGTACACCCCATAGTTAATTTGATGGTGATGTAATTTTTAGCACCCATATTGCATCAATCTTTGGTACATGTGAGATAATAAAGACAAAAAAGATGCACTTAGGAAGTTCTTTTAAAGTACAGCTATTTCACTGTTAAATTAAGAAATAAAATCTTCCAACATTTGTTTTATGGGAGCCTAAAGAAATATAAAACAAAAAATTAATGTTGATTTGGTTTTTGCTGACTTTGCCAATTAAGTTCAGATGCAAAATTCAAATTCATTGGAGGGTGACTGCTGGTTACAGTTAGTTGGATGTTAATGAGAATGCTCATATGCTTAAGTCACCATACAACAGCATTAGGGTAACTCACTGTCCCAAAGAACATTCTTCCTTGGTTATACATGAAATAAATATAAAATAGTACTATGCAAAAGTTCAGCCGAAGAGGTTTCATTTCAATGGAAACACCACAAGATTTTGTCTACAAGTAATTTAGTGTGAGTAACTCAGTCTAGGAATAAAAGGATGAAGATGCTTTATACCAATACGACAATACATGTCAAAAAGTGCTTATACACTAGCAACAACACTGCATTTTCAATACATATCAGTATTTTCCCCCAAAGGCAAGGGTACCGCCACTTTTCTGACAGGTCACATCAAATTTTTCTTTAGTGTGAATGCCTGTGATAACAGGGTCTGGTAATAGAATCCTACTTGACATCTAGCCTCACTGCCCTCTGCCACTATGACTTACAGCACCTTTAGACTTCCAACACTTTGCCTTAAAAAATTCAATACTGATGACATAGTATTCCCTGGAATTTAGTTGAATTGGTTGATGTATCTCTTGGCTTATGCACCCAGGGGCAAAGAGCCCTTGAGCTGTATTCAGGGACATTTACAACACAATCAGAGCAGTATACAGTTTATCTAGAAAAACTACTGTGATCACTGTACTGTCGAATTATCTACGTGTATGCCCTGATTAGCTACATATGGCTCATTAGACCATATCAGGGCCTATTAATTAATGTGACAATTTAATTAACAAATTACCACTTTTGGCTGATGAGGCATTTTCTCCAGATATAGTGGCACTGCACAAGGAGGAGTCTGAAGGTTCTTGCTGGATGGAGAAGGGGGGCTGAACGGTGGTTGACTTAGCCCTCTTATTACTGACTGTTGAAGTAAAAGTTATGCAGACAGTGAATTGGAAATATCTGACTGACTTAAATTGCCCCATGTACAAGGGCCTGCAAAAAAAAAAATGGTTGTTATATTCTTCTAAACAGTACGTGTAGGTGCGGCCTTAATACAAATGGTATATAGTTGCACATGATCTTGGTTTGGCCAAGTTCATGTAGACCATTAATTAATAATTTAGAAAAAAGCTCCAGAGATCATTCATCATTTTAAGATAATAATAATTGTCCTAAGACCACAAGTTGTGGCAAAAAACTTTTCTCTAAAAGACCATGTTAATTAATACATGTACTGACCATTGCTCATCTGGGCCAGGTTGTTCAAAGGATTAGAGCGAAATTTGAATTCAGATTGAAATGGTTAAAAAGAAAATTCAGTTTCAATTTGCTTGAAAGCTATAAAAAGAATACAGAACATTGTCAAAGAAAATGCTTCGAACAAAAGAAAAAGAGGACCAGGATTAAAATTTAACCCCGGATTAGCGCTAATCTGCCTTTGAACAACTGGGTGGAAACTGGATGCTACCAATAAAATATTGCAAATATATTATTGCAACACTAAATTGGTCAAATTATCAATTTCAGATAACAACAAAAACTAACCAGATTTTGTTGAGGAACCATTCTGCTGCTGAGAGCTTGAATTGGATTTGAAATCTAAAAACAACAAAGCTTATCTTAATTAATATTGCTTAGTAACTCTCTATGCATGCTTCTCCAATGGGCAAGAGCACAAAAGCCATCAATTAACTTAAGTTTTGTAAAATGATCTTGAAACAAAATGAAAAAGTACAGGGATAGTGTTTGTAAAGCATTAAGGAGGCCTGAACCTATTTATATGCGTGTTGGTTATGTTTTTGATTTGCGTCATTGCAGCTGAAAAATGGATGGTTAGAAGTACTGGAGTTCGTGACCTTATTTCTCTTCAAAATGGGAACTTGCAACGCTAAAAACGCTTGACAGTTTTTCGTAGAAGCTATCTTTTGCTTTGTTTTCTAAAAAAGGGGGACAAATACAAAGTAAGTTTGATGAATAGAAGATCTTAAATATCACCACGCACTCAGCTTAAAATTGTTCTTCTTAAAGTGCTTACTGTATTCGCCGTAATTAGTTTCTGATTACTCTGTTTCTTGCAATAAAGCTTTAAGTAGGAATATTCTTTCAGATAGGAGATAGTCTGTCGGCAGTCTTCCTCTATTTGTGTGTCAACTTTCAAAAAATGTCTAAGCGTAGCATCTTAATTAAGGTTAAATTTGACCAGCATTTTATGCAGCAAGTTCTACAGTCACGATTGCCTTCAAACTTGCAGATGTAAAACTAGAGAGCTCCGAGTGTTATTTGAAGTTAGGGAAAAATCTGTCGTGGGATTTCGAACTTATTTACATTTTTTGCAAAAATACCGTTTTAAATATATGCCGATATCTCAAAAGTTTTTGTACCTACAAGAAAACAAAAAGTTTCCATTATTGTTTTAAGGATGCCAAAAATCATAGAAATCGGTTCAATCTTTCATTCTGATAAACGCAAATCAAAAACATAACCAACACGCATATAAATGTAAAATAGAAGATTAGAATATTATTATTCTAGGGCAGAGTAAAAAACAAATTCATAACTAATAACAAATGACACTGGTGCCTAATGTTACAGAAAACTGGCATAAGGAAACCTGCTGATCAGCAAGAAAAAACTGCAAGCAATGAGCTTGATGAATATCATTAAAAAAATCATTTATAACTCATAAAGAAAATACAAAGGTTATTTATGTTTAATGAGTGTCTTTATACCTGAAAAAGACACGGCTTAACTTTACATCCAATTTTCTCTACCAAAATAACCCCAGACAGGTCGAAATATTAGTGCAAGAATTAATAGATCTACATCAAAGGTTTTTGAAACTGTTCAATAAACCCGCAGTTCGTAAAATACTCCTGCTCGTTCATTAAACATTAACTACTTAAAACACATCACTATTAATTTTTACCACAGTTTTATGATGCAAGTATGGAAATTATTCATGAGGGCAAGGAGGGTGGATGAGTGCCTCTGCATTAAACTTAATTAATGACCTCATGATCTCCAGTTTTTTGACATAGCAGCCACAAGTGTTATACTATAAAATTTACCTTGCATAAATTTCTTAAACAGCATTAAAGCCATTTCGCCTCCTTCTGATCTTTTTACATCCATCTTATTCCCAATGAATGAAACCCCTGCCCCTTCTGTTCCATAGCAAGTCACTGTTTCTCCTAGACCATGCTTGTGATGCATTAGAATAACTACATCACAAGCATGTGCACACTGTAAAATATCAGCCTGTAAAATCAACCAGTGGACATTATATTGCAAGTTTAAAAAAATGATAAAACATTAAAAAAAAGATGGTCATTGAAAGGCAAGATTAAACAAAAAAAACTTAATATTTATTTTGATCCAACAATTTCAGTTAATCCTTCATTAATTTTATTCCACTAAATGTACAAAAAACTGTCACGAGACACAATGTGTAGTATTCACTCTCATCCCAGTTGCCTTGGATGTGTTGAGTTCTGCTGTGCTAGTCACCCCTGACAGTATGAAAATAATTAGAGTTTTGCCTAATAACAACAATAATATAAAAAGATGTCTAATTTAGCCTGAGAGAATAACTGACAATTTGCAGCACCAGTACTCAACAACCAATAATCAACAACAACAATGCACTTTACTTATCCCTTATTTTAAAAAATCACTTAATTAATTAATTATTTAAAACAAGGTATATGAAAATCTGACTAAAAAAAGATTCACTTACTCGCGCTTCCATAAGGCGCTTTTGTTTGGTAATGTTACTTTTTCCTTTCTTTTTCCGTAGCTTTTCCAGGTCTTTTTTGGGCTTCACAAAAATTGTTCTACATTCAGAACACTTCTTCACAGCAGCTCGCTGTTGTTTGCCACAGTTAGTACACCTCTGTTTAATTTAACAGGAAAAAACTTATCGTAAAACATTATGATGATTATTATTGATATTTAAATATTACTCTACAAATGTTATCAATATTTTTATTGGTTTACTCCATCTTAAAAACCATGCAATACAATTATATCAACTTAACTTTCAACTACTAATGAGGCAGCTGGCATTTGTACCTATGCCAACTCAGAATGAAAATTATTTCAGTTTGTAACAACTTAAAAAATATAAAATGACAAAAAATACATGAGGAAGTTATTACAGCTACATGTATGTTCAGCATCAAAATATCAGGCTTAAGGTGAAGAAAAAATACTTTAGTTTGCATAATCTTGGCCTAAAATCAGACAATTAGAGTTAAACTTGCAACTAAATTATGTAGGTGTTGCACAACGAGTAATTTCTTTCATTAAAATTTAATTTACTTGCCTTGAATCCTCTCTTGACTTTTGATGCTGCGTTGTCTACAAAATTTGAAGATGAAGGTCTAAATTCAAATATCGAATATTATTGGTAGGTGTACTTTATATACAATTGTGTAAGTAACCCTTAAATTTGCCCTAATTACCTTGCCTTCACTCAAGATATTTATGATGATGCTCTGTGCCTCACCAAGTGTTGCAAGATTGTGTCTTGCCAACCTTATTAAATTAAAAGTGCCCACAAGAACCAGCTGGTTTATAAGCTCACTGGCTCATAGTACACCAGAATCTATACACTGATTATGATCAATGAGCTTCTGATATTTTTTTTCAATGAAATTTAAATATAATGTCGACGGCAGGCGCTAATAGTCTAAACGTGCCTCCAAGAAAACATGTTTTCTTAGATTCTTTAACGACTATACTTACCGTGTAATCAATAAGTATAAGCTGTTTTCCTAGACTTTCCTCTGAATAATACACAAGCTAGCTATTTACCTCCTAAAGTACTCGAAACGGCAGCGTACTGTGCAATTGAATGTAGATTCCTTTTCTTAATGGAAACTCGCACACGGCTACAGCAGCAATGGCCGCGATACATTTTTGACGAATGCTTCATTCAACTTCCAGTATTATAAAACATTTTTAAGACTCCTTCAAAAGAAAAAGACCCTCTATAGTCCACGGACTAATGACATATTGCGTTTGCTTTTTAATCAAATGAACCAAAAAATTGGTATTTCCGTTAGGAAGAACACTCACCAGCCATGCTTGACTAAGCGCCCTCGTGCCTAGACCCTAGTCTCCTCTTTCTTGTGCATGACACTGATTTATCACATACGGTAAATTGAAAGGAAAAAATGATTTGACACTATTAGGTATTTCGGTCTCGAGATCATGTTGTGTATTATTCATTCAAAATATTTCCTCAATTCTGATTGGCTAAAAGCACACTCATAATTCACCATAACCAGTTACTGATGACCAAATTTGGAAGAATTTTGTGTTTAACGAGGAAATGACGTAAAAAATGCAGCGTTCTTGCAGGTTAATGCACCGTTAACCGAGAAGACCTGGGGACGAAGTCGAGTTGTTTTGGTTGTGAACTTGGAAAATGGCAGACATTTCATTCGTTTCAAGAGTAAGAACTAGGCGAAAAAATAGCTAAAAACATGGCAAGAACAGCAAGAAGAAAACTCGAAGGGCGACATCTGCTATTTGGAGAACATTTGCGGAGCTGGACAAACCTAAACGTGCACTATTGACTGCGGATGAACTTAACATCGATGGATCGCTGGAGGTAATGGTAAGCATGTTTTAGCCATGTTTTTGAACTAGGAATTATTTTGAATAAATAATAAAACAATTATTGAATTCGGCTTTCGTATCATATGAAGAATTATGGAGATCTCGGAGGGTGTTATCCGCCTTAGCCTACGGCCTTGACGGATAACGAGATCTCCATAATTCTTCATAAGATACTCAGCCTCATTCATTAATTGTTAATTTATCGATCACTAGTTGGGCCTTACTTCGACTATTGCAGCCTTGTATGGGGCCGAAGAGAAAAAAATAACACATTACATCCAGTTTGAACATTTGTATTGATTTCTGTATTTTGAAATAATGTGCATTAACTCTAAAAAAGAGCAAGAAAAAGTACTTCGCAACAAGGGATCTCGAGTCTGAAAATTTCATTTGCTGCTAACTAGCTGGAATTAGACAATTTACCTTGGCACTATATCTGGAAATGACCAGTAGGAATGAAAATATTCCTACAATTGAGTTTGTATCAAAAATCGTATAATTCTGAAGCTAAGCCGCCGGGCTAAAAGTGAATGAAGGGGTTGAAAAAAAATTATGCGTTCACCAAATTAGCCTGAGAGGCAGGCGTTTGAAAGGGAAGGGAAAGGGAGAAACGCGAAAGGCAACTCCCTTTCCCTTCCCTTTCAAACACCTGCCACGCAGGCTATCACCAAATCACCCAACCCGCACCTCAGAAGTAAACTGGTTGGCCCCTAAGTTTGAGTTCGTGGGTATGGCGCGCAGTTTGTTTCAAAATTATTTTTGTCAGTTTTACCATTTCATTGTCTTTTTGGTTAAATTTTCCTTTTTTATTTGGTATCATTTGCTGTTTCATTTTAATAAGTCTCCTCTTGATTTTCGGCATTCATAGAGATACTGTGGTATAAACAATTATAAACAATTTCAGCAATCTCCTCGAGTCGCAAATTCTCCGAAAAACTCTCGAGAGTTTGTAATTGGGGGAGGACGGGTGAAATTCATGCTCTGAACAATGGGACATAACAGCTGACATTTAATGATATTTGAGCATAATCAGGCTATGACCTCCTGGCACAACAGTGACGTCGTTTTAAGCATAAGGGCACATGGTAAATTTTTTTTTTTTGGGGGGGGGTGGGGGTGTGACAGGGAGCTGACAATTTTGTCGCGTAGAAGTGGCTGCTGTGCGGAGCTTCATAGCCATTGTCATAAGCTCAAGTACATGCGGTCTATTGTCCAGTTCATCCAGAATATCTTTCAAGTGTGCAAGTTTGAGTAAGCAAAGAAAATGAAAGTTAAACTCAGTTCATTATTACATATCTTTATTTTATCAGCAAGCCAATAGCAGCCACAAATTAATTACAGTCTCTCCTTTTCTTAGATAATTAAGCCACCCCTACAAGTGAAAAATTCAAATTACAGTACGCAAACAATTACTCCGCGAATACGCCGTTTCTCCTCCCTCCGGGCCACTAAGGGCGTTTTAGGAGAGAGGGACGGCTATATTTGCAAGCTAGAAAACTAGTGAAAACAATTCTTTTCATGTATTTGTCGTCTTCAAACTATGATTAAAGTAGACTCCTACACTGTAGTCAGTACCATGTGTGTGTATGTAATAATAACTTTTTTCCGATACTAAAATTAACCGACTTTCCTAGCTGTCGATCAACCTAATGAGCCTTCGCACTTCTCTATAAAAGCAACTAAAAGCGGGTCACCATCTGTCCCTTTATGATATTTTGGAAAGGCTGAATTAGAACCGAATGTTGTAACCTTTGCATTTATAAAGCCCCGAGCAATTAGATATACAAGGTCCCAAGTTTTGCCGTTCCATTTCTTTCTTCTTTAGAGGGATCAAGGGCCAACCATCAAGCTCACGATTTCACTGGCGGTGACACCCGAAGTTTTTCCAGTGACAGTAACCAACAAATCTTCAGTGTTCCCAGGGACAGCCGAACGTTTGGCAAAGAAACGGACGGATATGACGGCTTGGCGGTACTGATAAACCATCGTCGTGTTTGCGGATGTGCGGACCTCAAAGTTGACAGTTTCCTTAATTTTGAAGTCGAACTCTTCGGTAGCTCCAGAGTTAATTATTAAGAACATGGCGAATTCGTATCCGGATTTTGGGGCAGTGAACTCATTTCGGGCGTACAGGACTTTGACAACTACATGGCTTGGTTCCACCGTGCTTTGAGAGCTGCGTTCAAACTGGACGCCCCTCTTCGTGTTGCCTTTTATTTGCATCTTGAAGGGTACCTCGGGAGTAGGAAAGGAGGCTGAGAAATGCACACCATGTCTTCCGACTTTTCGGAGACGGGTTGAGTGAAGACGTCTTCCATCGGTGCCCAGAATATATAGTTGTAGCGTATTGGGCTGCAACTTTTCAGCTCCGCTCACAATCAGGATTACGTGGGCAGTTATCCCTGAAAAAAAAGAATAAAGAATTAAGATTACATCTTGGTTTGATAATTGGGGGTTACGCATTTATCAGTTGATTTGGACTGAGTTTTGAATCAAGATCAATCAATCAAATCTTTATTTAAACATGGTAAAAATTCGTCACGTCTGTACAATTTAAAATTGAAAACTATCACTTAACATTATTAACATGACAATTAAAATACAGTATGTACAATTAATACAGTATGTTTCTATGAGATATCTAAAGCAAAAAAACTAACACATTTCCGGCAATTACACTATAAACTAGACCTCCTTTACATGCGGTCTTACATGTATGCCGTGTACCTAACTTAATTAAGCAAATAAAGGTTTGACAATTGCTTAAGGTGGCCCGAACCTATTTATATGCGCGTTAAATATGTTTTTGAATCGAGTTTTTCGGAAGGAATGATTTAACCAATTTCTGTGATTTTTGGCATCCTTAATAAACAATGGTCGAACTTTAAGAAATTGTTATTTATTTTCTTGTAGGTATAAACACGTGTGAAATATCGGCATATGCTTAAAACCTCACTTTTACAAAAAATTTCAATTATTTCGAAACTGGCTAAGACAGATTTTTCTCTAACTTCGGCAAATAAGCCTCAGAACTCTCCAGTTTTATATCTTCAGGTTTGAAGTCAATCGTGACCGTAGAACTCGCTGCACAAATAGCTGGTCAAATTGAACCTTAAAATGCAACGCTAACACATTTCAAATGTGTGAAAGTTGACCCACAAATAGAGGACAACTGCCGACGGACTATCTCCTGTCTGCAAGGGTATTCTTGCCCAAAGCTTCTTCTCTTGCGATTTTGGACTTTGGATTTTTGTGACGTCACTTGAAAACCAAGAATAGGTGTAAGGGTAAATGCACAATTGCGTAAAAATGACGTAAAGTATTTTACACTTTTTACTGTAGACCAACAATACAATTGTACAGAATTGCTGTTGAAATCCATTGTTCCCTACCAGAGAGTTTCCCCCAAAATTTAGACGAGGAGGAGTGCATCTGCTAACAGACGTTATAGTAGCTGCTAGCTATTTCATTACCAACATTGGTCTTTGCTGGTATATTAAACAAAAATGACGTGTAGGAAAAAGAATCCCATGTGCATGAGGGCTCTTCGGAATCAGTTTGGTAATATAAACTCATGAGTACCTCATGGAAGGAAGAACTAGAAGAAAGGCAGCTGAGAGTAAGACCTGCAAACGGCACATAAGTTCACATATAGAAAAAAAAAGGGCGCATCGCAGCTGACATTCCCAACCCAAGGATTTAAGCTTAAGATAATTAGAGAGCCGACCTTAAGACAAACCACGAAGCAGACACAATCGTCACAGCACAAGCAATATCTTTAGCACAGGAAGAAAAGAACAAAGCAGTTGACACAAATGTCTATGCTCTGCTGCTGTACCATTACCTTGATAGAGGTTTAAACATCCCATGGTGATGCAGTCACCTAAGAAAGGCAGAGCTGAACATGCAGATGTGGACATAACTGTTAAAGTAAAAAGCTATGCCAGCCCAATACCCAACAAGTAACCAGCCCATGCACTTACAGAGTGTGACACTCGCCATCTCCCACTGTATCGGAAACGGTAAGAGGTTAAAAATTCTTTAATGAGGGAAATTCAGCTGAAGTCCTTTTGGCAATAAGACTGCTGACTTTCCCGATGTATTTCTAAAATCCACAGCTTTTGTCTTGGCAAGCTACAAAGTGTAGGACTAAATTGTAACTCCATGACGTTTGAAAAGTTTAGCCAAACAAAGAAAGGGAACAAAGGAGCAGCTGAAGCTACACCCAAACTATGCATTTTGTCTCCAACGAATGAACCTTTTAAAGGGAACCGTTTCGTCAAAAAAGCTCATTACCATAGAGGGTTTTCGGTAGCTTTTGAAATGCAGATGTTCAGCTGGCGGACTTGCACCGTTCGTGCCGCAGGCACGACCTTCTATATATAGATTGTTTGTAGCCTGCGTAGCAATCGTTTACGCATAAGTTTGTCGAGAAAGTTAGGACGATAGCAACTTTTTCGACAAACTTGCGTTGAAACCCTTGCTACGCAGGCTACAAACAATCGTATGTCCCGCCTGAAACGAAGCCCCTGGGTCTACCAGTGCTGCATCTGGAGGCGCACTTTATCTGAGCAGCAGCCAGACTTTGAATCCACGGATTATGGCTGGGCTGGTGAAAGGATGAGGTTTCTAAGTCTCTACAGTCCGTCACTCTACCTGCTACGACTCCGCCAGTAGCAGATTCACATGCTCAACACATCAGATGTTTTTATTCTTCAGGAGTTTATTCCAAGTCCGAGGGCTGTGGCTGCAAAGCAGGCAGGTGGCACGCATGTACGGTGTTTTGCATGTCGTGTAAAGGTGCTACTGCATGTCGCAACGAACATACCAGAGCTGCCCGGCAAACAGGGGCATCTGATAATGAGCAAGTTTACGATTAACGTCAATTTTGAGACCGCTGTGCTACTCCACCAGATGTGGTTATGACAGTGGCACACTGAAATGTACGATGTTGAGTTATATTGCCCTCGGTGAAAAAAAAACAGCATTGCCTAAAGCGGGGTGTAAGATGTTAAGGAAAGGGTGATTGAAGTAAACTATTCTTTTTTAAATTTTAACCACAAGTAACCTAAGAAAAAATGGACCATTTTCGTGATTTCTGCATTTATTAATTTTGAAGTGGGAAAATCAGTCCTATCGATCAATCATGAAAATAATTATTAAGTTTACCCTATAAACTTTTACATACAAGGCAAATAGGTAAGTGGATAAGCGAGACTGCCGAATCATTAAGCAAGTTTAAAGAAAAATAAAATATTTTGGAGCAGCAAGGAATTCAGGAAACTTTTCCACACCAGCTACCATTAGGGGACAGGGAGCAGAGAAGGTTAAATTGTGCGAAGCAATAAAGATGCTTTTATAATATAACACTGCAGTTGCCAAAGAAGTTTCGCGTAAGGGGAGCTATGATCGCGACTACAGGGTTTTTGGTCCGTGAGTAGTTTATGGTATAATTGTCCGTACGCCGTTATTATTAGTCCCCAAACGCAAACGTACAAAAATGCTAAGAAGAGCTTTACCCACATAGATGCAAACTTATCCCTTCACCCTGGTACAAGAAAGGTGGTGGCTGTAATCCCCCCTAGCGGTTTCGTTACGTTACGATATTTTGAAACGTTTTTACCTTAAAAAGATAATTTGCTTAATTTTTCTACAAGAGGATGTTAATCTTACGGGACACTTAAGTAATCGATGCTACTGGGGGTCAGTGACGTAATCCGTCATGAGCAGCTACAAATACCGTATTTATTCGGTTAACCGCCCTGGGCGCTTATTAAATTTTTGGACCGTATTCGAGCTGGGCGCTTATTCGAGGCTGGGCGCTTATTTAAATTTTCACCATTTTCAGCAAGTGATTTATGTTCATTTTGCAACAAAACAATAAATGCTAATAACAAAACGCGAAGAAGTAACAAAGTAAGGTTTCTGTAAAATACTCTGAACAAAACTCCGTCCTCGGGGAAGTCTCTTATTAGAATTAATTCACTCAAGTGGGTGGGGTGGGGGTGAGCGCTTATTTGAGTTTGATTGGGAGGAGGAGGGGCTGGGCGCTTATTCGAGGCTTGGCGCTTATTAACTTTTTCTGCCTTTAGGATGGGCGCTTATTCGAGGTGAGTGGTAATTCGAGGTTGGGCGCTTATTCGAATATATACGGTAGTTACTGAAATAAACAGGAGCCCAGAGAAATCTTCTTGGTACAATCCACCCCTTCCCTTGTAAGTCAGAGTGCTGATACTATTATTCATAAAAACAAATAAGTCGAAAATAATTTTTCTTTCTTTGTCCACAAACAAAAAGTACCTTGTAAGTGGCCCAGAACTATGATTATTATTCAACTGCAAATCTTAGCCATGACCTTTCTCATTTCATGAATCTTTTGAGTGGTCAAAAACACCTGTTCTAGGAAGAGTTAAAACGGAATCCATCAGAAAATTGAGTAATTTTAATTTTCAGCGGACAAAAACCTTGAACCAGAATAATTTAAACCATACTGTATTCTTTTTTACATTTTTCAAGGGCTATGGATGTAATTAATTATCTGTAATAACACCAAAGAAAAATTCTGACAAGAGCCCGAGAAAATAAATTTCAAATTTCAGAAAATGACATCTTACACATGAAATTTTCAGAATTTTACCTGAGTTTTCCCAATTCTAGTGAAGTTTTACGTTTATTTTCTCGGGCTCCCAAGAGAAATAGTCTTTGGTGTTATTACAGATAACTAGTTGTATCTATAACCCTTGAAAAATTGAAAAAAGAATGCGATATTGTTTAAATTATTCTGGTACAAGGTTTTTGTCCACTGAAAATTGAAATTTACTCAATATCCTGATGGATCCCGTCTTATCAAATAAGAAACAACAACTCACCTTTTAAGGGATAAGGAATTGGCAGGGGTCTTCCCATTTGACGTGGAATGACAAAGATAAAGTCGAACACCACATTTGTTCTACTGGATCCTTTCAACAGGTATGTGTGCTTTCCTGCCTCTGACGCCACTACCAACTGCCAGATTCCTGGTGATGGGTTTTCCAATTCAAATATTGTCACTTTGAATACCACGCTCTTCCCAGAGGTAACAAAATGTCCCAGGGGATCTTTTAGGTTGATCGTCGCACCACTGTTCTCACTGGAAACCGTGACAATAATTTTTTCCATAGTGTCATCCACGAGCAATCTATATACAGACGAGGAAACACTTCGCTTCTTTTTGCCAGGTGGGATGATAATTGCAAAACCTCCAGAACAAGATGTCCCACCGAGAAGGTGTTTGGTGACTTTCTTCATCTTAGCGATACTAGAGCTATCCTTTGGTAGTTCAAAAACCTGACCACAAGTGTCTCTTGCAAGGTTCTCAAATGGCGTTGAAGGCGACGATGGGTCAACGCAGCCTCTTGTTACAAAAAAGTAGACATTTATACCCGCTAGTTTTGCACGGGTTGTCACCTCCTGGATGTTATCCAGCGTAGCATCTTTAGGTGGTGCATCAGTCCAGACATACAGGGGCGAGCCATCTGCAGGGCCTTCATTCAAGGCTTCTATAATTCCTTTGAAGGCCATCTCAGGGCAGTCACCTCCACCATCCGGGCTAAGTTCTCTAATTTTTTCAATAAACTTTCTCCCGCTTTGTGTTCCAGCATCAATTTTAATGGCCCTTCCTATTTCTAAAGATTAAAGACACAGTAATGAAGTTTCAGTCTTTTATACACACCTTGTTCGTATTTTATGATAAATGGTTTTCCAAAGCAACACTCTTAACACACAATTCGCATACCTGGATCGTTGAAAGGCGACAAGATATAATCCACTTCTAAATTTGGTCTCCGGTAGTTAACAATGTATGTAGCGATGTCCTTTGCTGCTTGAATTTCATCAGCCATACTCCCTGTGTCATCAATAGCAAACATCAGCGTAGTTCTATCCAAGTTCTTTTTCCCAACAAACTTCTTAAACTTGTCTTTGCCAATCTCCTTCTCAATCATTGTCATGAACTTTTTCATTGCATCACTGCACAAGCTACAGCGCTTCTTACGAGGCTTCTTTTTCTCTATCTCCCGGGCTGTGTAAAGCGCATGCCCAAGAGACCGGCGGATGAATGATTGGTGGTTGCTCTGATTTGCCGCTAACTTGATGATCTTTTCAATCTTCTTCAGTCTGGCTGGCGATTGTGTATAAAAGGACCCAACAGCCTGGCTTTCATACACTGATTTTTCAAAATCAACAACCGTTTTCAGAAAACTGTTTGATGGAGAAGTTCGACCTTTAATGAACAGAAGGAAACAACAAAGTTAAACTCGATTACCTTAAGTGTAAAAGATATTACTAGAGTGTCACAGGTGATAAAGTAAACACCCGCAGCCTGGTAATTAAAATTGTTTCTCGAAATACTGCTCTATATCTACTGCATGGACTTAGTTTTTCTTTTTTGTTAGTTTAATCTGACCACACAACAGTTCAATAACCACACCAGTAGTTCAATGACCACACATTAGTTCATTTAGCGTAAACTAAATGTAGCTGTGGGAAAAATAGCCTCAAATACGTAAGATATTTTTGAATATGAATGTGTAGCATTAAGTAAGCAGGGGCACCCATCGACTCAGTGTTTTCTGTAAAACATCTGTCCGGAGAGGCAAATATTGCCTAGAATATTCTATTGCTTGAGAACGGCTAAGAAATTGTACGTGAGCGTTCCATTCATGTACAATTTTCGAAGCTTATGTAATCAATTTCCCACAATTTTCTGAAGTTTAATTTTTCATTTCACTCCCCAGGTAACGCCATTTTTCACAGAAAAAAGAACCTAAAATTTTCGGATTCAAAAATTTCATTAAGAGAGGAATCAGAAATATTTTCACTTTCGGTAAACGATAAATTGCATCTAAAATTTTTCGGGAAAATCGTACTAAAGCCCTTGTAATTTCGAAAAGGCTCAAGTTGCCCTAAGATGACCGAACAGATAGAAATGTTACAGGGCGCCTTGGAATGCATTTTTACAGATCTTAAAGTACTCTAGATAGCCTAAAAAGTATCTTTGAAGTATTAGAGGGTAAACTGTCGTTGGGTGCCGCTGAGTATGTGGTATAAGTACTCATTTAGCAACTATACAAGAACTTAATTGAGAAATAGCTATGGTATACACTGTTATTAAGTTCTAGTTAGCTCACTAATATAGACAGGAACATAGACTGATGTTAATTTAAAAATTATAGTCCGCTCAGAAGGCTCATCAGGGGCACAGTGAACAGACCTGAAAGGAGAGTCAGCGCTGAAAAGGGAAAGCTACTCGGTCTGGAGAAACTTCACACTAAATAACCCGACAAAGCACGCGTTGATAAAGCAGAAAACATAACGGTTAACGGCGGATTAAACCATGTTTTTTGACTCTCTTTCCGCACGTTTCAAACTGTGGTACCACAGCTGGCCCAGAATACAAAATATGAACCAACAAAACAATAAAAAACAAAAACAAATAACCAGCACACAGCAGAGGGACGTATGAATTTGGGTGATCTCAAGAACCAAAATTAATGATACTGCTTACCATCAGGTTCATTAGAGTAAGTCAAAAAAGCATTTCTTGTGTCAACTAAAGCGTCCACATAGTAATTCCACGAAACTCCACTGCAAGAGTTGGGCAAGGACAAAGCTAACACCAGGCATAAGACAGTTGAGTGAATTCTGAGGCCTGTTCCCATACTTCAATGCACTTAGAAACTCAACTTGTACTAGATTAGGATCGCTGCAAAAATGAAGGACAGAATTTACTTGGATTCATTATTTTAAACCCACCTAGCTAGCCACGTAAAAAGAATTAAAGAACCTGACTGTGGGAATCATTGAGAAGGTAGCCGAGGTACCCATGAGAGCCAAGCATTATTATCTATAGCCACACTTTTTGAAAAATTTCAGCTTTTTGTTGAACATAAGTTATTAAAACGCTGTGGCACGTGCTCTAACACAGTTTTGACACATGCAATTTATGAATCACTCCATGGCCAAGCAGTAAAATTGCGCCTTCTTCTGTGGCAAGTCCAATATATTTTTTGCATACATACATACACTACATACTTTATTCAAAGGTCAATAGTGATCCACACTAAAAAATCTAAACAACTGGAAAGCTTTTCAGGGTCTCCCAGCGGTTTGGGGGAACAAGGGAAGACAGCCAGTTTGAAACTGGCAACAGGGGAACAAAGACAAAATATCTTTAAAACACAAAGAAACCTAGAACAACAGTTTTAGAGATCAAGGAGACAAACCAAAGTGATTG
The DNA here is from genome assembly GCF_958299795.1 of Porites lutea. Taxonomy (NCBI): domain Eukaryota; kingdom Metazoa; phylum Cnidaria; class Anthozoa; order Scleractinia; family Poritidae; genus Porites; species Porites lutea. The sequence continues at coordinate 16,094,631 of NC_133205.1, read as the reverse complement.
TAAAGGGAAATGATTACTTTTTAAAAAGCAATTAAATAGCTTCGTTATCTTCTACTTGCCTCCATGTCGCCAATGGCTCTCTTTTAACAAGGGGCGAGGATTTCTGGCGGTTGTTAAACTGAACGTTAAACTACAAGAGGTTATGCGGCACTTTTGCATTTTAGGTGACTGCATGCTAAACCAATAACAGGGTCGCGGAGAGAACATGATCAATACTGGCTCTATATCAAATCACGGGAAGACCTGCATACCCTGCACAAATGACAACCAACAACAACAAATAAAAAGTTTATAAAGGGTTGTGAATGCATTATCTCGCCTGAAAATGAATTTGAATTAAAATCAAACCAGACGCATTTAATCTTAATTCGCAGTAGTTTATCTGATTCTTGTATTCCAGTTATGTCTCAATCAGCCTTCCACTATGCTCTTACCGTTCAGTCCTTTATTAAACTTAACAAGGTGACCGGAGAAGCAGAAAAAAAAATTAACCCAGAAGTCACTCCATGAACAGAGCTCAATGCCTACCTAAATGCTTGATTACCTTAGTATTTTGTTTACCACCAAACCACGGCTGCAATCATGACGCTCACCACTGACGTTTTGGAAATAACAGAACTCAATATTCGTCAATTTAACACAGGTTAGAGACTGTTCATGGCGGCTTCTGGTACAGGCCAGAGAAGCAAGAGAAATTTATACCCTTTTACAACGAAATTTTTACCGAGTCATCACTTGACCTTCAATCATGCCAAAAAATACCATGATCTACTGACTTAATTTAGAATACTGGTTTTCACTTTCAAGCCACCAAGAAAGTAAAAATCAAGTCTTAACAATAAAAAGTCGAGTTATGGACGCGATAAAAGATTTTGGCAACATTTGTCTCAGGAGGTTACATATGTTGCCATTCTTCTTATGTTACTAATGTTTTCTGGACACTGAGCGTGGCTTGGTGGAATTATCGAAATGATGGATATCGATAAACAGGAAATTTAATTGGATAAATAATGAGGGTTTCCCATTTTTCCGAGAAGCAATCCAATTTTGGATGTCGCCCAAAGTGGGTTTATTTTTTCTCCAGCTCATTTAGGTACATCATTCATACATTTCTCCTCATAAAGCTATGTAAAATCAAATACTAGCACGTTCTCTTTCATTTTGAAGAGAAAATGCGTCTTCTCCTGTATGAAGTCAAATACTACGTACACTACTTACTCTTACTGTAAGAGTTACCGATAAACTACCCACACAATGGAAAGTTTAGAAATCCCGAATCAATACTGATCGTGTATAGTGACAAATTTCTCTTAAGTGAAATCTTCCGCAGTAGACATGACTCGCCAGTTCCTTTTTCTCCTAATGGTTTTTCAGGGGTTTGGGGGAACAAGGGAACTTGGGCACTTTCAACTGGACAACAGGAGAACGAAGATATAAAATATCTCAAATTATGTTTAAAACAATGTTCAGATAAAAACAGTTTTGGAAATTGCGCGAACGATATGATGGAATTAAAGGTTTTTAAAAGGTGCGAAGCTACACTGGAACACCACTGTGAGCATAAGGGCAGGAAGAACGGGGGGGAAACGACCACTACAAATTAAAGCACTTGTAGTGCATGCTGCATTGTTTCGCCTCCATGTCCCCGAAGGCTCTTTAACAAGTGGCAAGGATTTTGGGCGATTGTTAACCTGGACCACTACTTGCGAAGAACTGCGGCACTCATGCAGTTTGGGTGACTGTGTGCTAGGCCAAAAATATAAAGGAACACTGACATGAATCGAGCAGCTGGTATCAAATGACCAATAACACAGTACAGAGGGATAATCATGTTTTCTTACCTTGTCAGTCACTGAGGCGGTTTATCGAAATGGAGAGGAGAAAGTAGCGATGCGTTGTTCATTTGAATCAGAATCGGTACGGGAAAGGTACATAAGAAATTCTTTGACCTAACTGCATGAAAAAGAGCAGTTGCAATCGCCGGCAGATGCAAATCTTAAAATGTTTAGTGCCGATTGACATAGATCCTAATTCGTACATCGATGCTACATTTATCCATCACTTTAACTTATAGTTTTCCAAGCTAGGGCCGTGACTGTTAAAAAAAAATTGCAAAACATTAAAATTAAGCGAACAAGCGGACTTAGCTTTGATACCCAGGACGATTTATTAACTACAACCGTTCGGTTCTTTACTTTTTTCTCTCGAAATGTCATAACCCCCTCCCCCTTTTTTTTTTGCAAACTTCCTCCATGGAAAAAGTAACTCGAACTCGACGGATTTCAAAGACAAAGGCGAATTAATCTAAAGACCAGCATACGCTACATATGCACAAATAAGAATCACAACTTGATCAGTTTTAATAAAGGGCTTTGAATTCCTTACTTCATCTGCCATCAGGTATCAACTGAATGAATTTGAATTAGAATCGAACCAGAAGCATTCAATCTTAACCGGAGTGGTTTATGATTCTTACTTTCCAATTACGATCTCGATATAAAGCCTTACGCTAGCATAGACTTTAGTAAGTTATGAAACATAACAAGGTGACCGAAAAAGAAAAAAATGACCCAAAAGCTCACTTGTTGAACAGAATACTGTATACCTACCAAAACACTTGATTACCTTTGATATCGTTTACCAATTAACAAAACACGGCTGCAATCACGCTGGTCACCAGCGTTTTTAAAATGACAGAACTCAATATTCTTCAACTAAACACGAGTAAACGACTCTTTAGTGAAGTATGGATGCATAGTACACTGAGGCGGTAGTACCAGTAATATCTATCCTTGAAGAAATTCAAAACAAAAAGGCTGGAGTGGTGTACTAAATTCCATGCAACCAATGCGAAAAGGTATATATCGGTGAAACAGGGAGACAGCTGGGAACCAGGATCACAGAACACAGAAAGGAAGCAGAAAAGATTTCTGACAGAAATTTCACAAGATCCACCCGCAGAGCTTCTACCAATGAACACCATAAATCAGCCTTAACAGACCACGTCTGTCAGAACAATCTTATTATGAATTGGGAAGGATGCAAGTGAAATAGTTGAGCAGGAAAGCGACAAGTTTAAGCTATGGATCAGGGAAAGCATGTGTATTAGATCGAACACTCCTACTATGAACAGGGACGAGGGAGCCTATCAGCTTTCTCCCATATGGACACAAGTGATCTCCACCCCCAAACCAGGGGGGAGGGGGCGTCTACAGAGTGACTTTGCGCGTTTATCGCAATAATTAACACCTTCAGAAGCCTATTTAAGGTTTCTGACACTTTTAATGTTTTTGAAGTTTTGAAAAAGATGGCTGACAGTCATCGAAACTGTCAGCATCAATACGACGTTAAGACTGGCTATGTTTTAAGAGTATTTAAATCGACAGTAATATCTGTCACTCACCACCTGACCTTTAACCAGAAATTCGGGTCATGATCTAGCTTGATCTACTTTTTTAAGAATACATTTTTTTCCCTCTTTTACATGATAAAAAGAAATCAAAGATCAAATCATTATACAATAAGACTAAAAAGTCACTGAGAGTAAGAGACACGATGAAAGATTTTTTGCGACGGCTTTCTTTTGGCAGATTTTGTTTTCTTTTTGGCAAAAGCGAAAACAACTAACATATAAAAACAGTTCTGGAGATCGCGCGAACAAACCACTGTGAATAGAAGATCAGAAAAACTAGAAGGGGAAAAATTATAAACATACCTTCACAAAAACACTTTTATTGCATGCTACGTTTTTCCGCCTCCATGTCGCCAAAGGCTCTTTTTAACAATTGGCAAGGATTTCGGGTGGATACTGGACCGGTCATGCACTCTGGGTGACCGGACTCAGATCGGATGCTCAGAAAAAAATAGGAGGGAATTGAAATGATGAATATTAGGTCGCTGTATGAAATCTCAGAGATAACCGTATCGCGCAAGGGAATGTTTGTGTTTTCTTGTCAGTCATCGAGCTCACCAAGCAGCGAATTAATTATCCGGAAAGAATGGAGAGGACAAACTGAAAGTGCATGACAGGAAAGCGAGATGGAGTTATTAGGGAGCTTAAAAAACACGAACACGGTAGATTAGTAAAATCTTATAAACTTTGCTCGCGCAGCACACGTTCTTGAACATTTGCTTACCATCGTTGCAAATGACTAACGACGTGAAACTTTCCGATTTCGCATTTTATGGAGGACTTGAACACAAGATAGCGATTTGTTTTTTTTTTTTTTGCCGAAGCCAGATATATTTCTTTAGAATTCAACTGCAGAAAAGTTCGCCAATATCGCGACAACTTGAATGACATGAATTGTAATCAAGTCAGCAATGAAGTTTGAAACATCGCGAATTCATTCAGATATCACAAAATGTGACGCGCCAACTAGTGTTAACGATAAACCAGCAAAAAAATAAGATAAAATTTAATACTTATAAACTAAGATCTCATGTAGTTCTTCGTACATCGAAGGAGTTATATTACTACAATAATCGTATCTACATTAAAACTTCTGGTTTTACGAGCTGCATGGAGCCTTGTCTGTTAGGAAAGTTGCCGACTGTAACGATTAAGTGGAAAAACGGACTTAGCTTTGACATCCAAGACTACATATCACTACAAGCATTCGGTTTTCTCTTTTTTGTTTTCTATTGTTTTTGTTTATGTTTGTTTGTTTGTTCTTTTTTCGGGAAATGTCATATAACCACCTTGTTTTTCAAACTTGTTCGCTGACAAAATTAACTCCAGTGTAACCCGACGGATTTAAGGAAAAAGGTGGAATAAATCTTGAATTAAGGACATACGCTACATATACACAAATAAAAATCACGACTGAAAAAATTCAGTTTTAATAAAGGATTTTGACATCTAAGAAAATTAAGACACTTCAACCAGCATTCGGTTTTTTCTCTTTCAGTTTCTCTCCAAATGTCATGACCACCTTGGTTTGCGAACGTGTTGGCTGGCAAAGGTAAAATTGACGGATTTTAAGGGAAAAGATGGATCCAACTAAAGACCTTAGTGCTGAATACCTGCTATATAAAAGTCACAACAACAACAACAAAACAGTTTATAAGGGTTTTAAATTCATCACTCCGCCCTCCATCAGATATCAACTGAAAATGACTTTGAATTAGAATCGAACCAGACGCATTAAGTCGGAGTAGATTATGATTCTTATACTTTCCAATTACGATCTCAATATATTAAGCTTTACGGTACGCATCGGCTTCAGTAAGTTATGAAACACAACAAGGTTACCGAAAGAGGCAAAAGAAAAAATGACCCAAAGCTCACTTAATGAATAGAATACTGTATACCTACCAAAACACTTGATTACGGCTGCAATCACGCACACAACCAACGTTTTTGAAATGACAGAACTCAATATTCTTCAACTGAACACAATTAAACGACCATTGATGAAGCACGGACGCATAGTACTCTGACTGAGGCGGTAGAAGCAAGAGAGAAATTTATATCTTTTTCCCAAAAATATCTATCATTCATCATCTGGCGTTCAACCAGAAATTTAGGCCGTGATGTAGTTCTTCAACAACTTGATACTGTTTTCTTTCTTTCATATCATAAAAAATGAATAAAAATCAAATCATTATACAATAAGACTAAAAAGTCACTGAGAGTCAGACTGACACGATGAAAGATTTTTGGCGACGGCTTTCTTTTAGAAAACGGCAGATTTTGTTTTCTTTTTAACCTAGTATTATTTTCTCGTCACGTAGCATGGCTGCTGGAAATAAACAGGAACTTATTTAAACTGAATAAACAATTCTCATAATAGGTGGTTTTCCCCTCATGTTTTCTAGACCTTATCCTGTTTCTCAGACGTCGCCCAAAGTAATTTCACAATTCCGATTCACGCAAATCCATCGGTTTGCAGTGGCACGCACCCTAAGGTAGACCGTTCCTCCTTACAAAGCGTTTTTAACCAGCATTATATTTTCCTTGAACTTTCATCTTCTTCTGTGTTAAGTAAAATACTATGCCATTTTACAGTTACCAGTTAACTATTATGAGCTGTGTTTGGATAAACTACCCACAATTTTTAAAAGTTGAAAAGATCGTTTAATACTGACAAATTCACTCTCAATTGACCTTGTCACGGTTTTCGACGCCGTCTTGACGAGTAGGCAAACGCGTGAGAAATTACAGTCTGTGTTTGTATGAGAATCTAATGTCGAATAATTTCCGTAAACGGCTGTTCTGAACAAAATATCAATTGTAAACTAAAGCCACAAAGCAAAGGATTGTCCAAAAAAATTTGGGGGCGTACCTGTGCGTAAATTTCTCCAGAGGCTTTCTTTAGATTTTCCATATATTTGTCTGTAATTTTCCCGGGACTTTCTTACAGAGACCTACAGACAAATGTATAGAAAATTTTAAAAAGTGGTTCTAGGTCTTCTAGTGCATGTAACACCCTCAAATTTTTTCAAGAGAATCCTTAGGAGTAAAGCTTTAGTTAACAAATCATATTTTTTTCAGAACAGCCGTTCTACGGAAATTATTCGACATTAGATTCTCATACAATCACTGTAATTTCTCACGCGTTTGCCTACTCGTCAAGATGGCGTCGAAAACCGTGACAAGGACATACGCTACGATACACATTCAAATAAAAATCACGACTGACAAAATTCAGTTTAATTTAATAACGGATTTTGAAAGCTAAGAAAATTAAGACACTTCAACCAGCATTCGGTTTTTTCTCTTTCACTTTCTCTCCAAATGTCATGACCACCTTGATTTGCAAACGTGTTGGCTGGCAAAGGTAAAATTGACGGATTTTAAGGGAAAAGATGGATCAAACTAAAGACCTAATAGTGCATAGGCTACATATGCACAATTAAGAATTACAATAAGAACGAAAAAATAGTTTATATAGGGTTTTAAATTCATCACCTCGCCTGCCATCAGATGTCAACTGAAAGCGATTTTGAATTAGAATCGAACCAGACGCATCGAATCTTAAGTTGGAGTACGTTATGATTCTTACTTTGCAATTATACGATCTCAGTATAAAACCTTACCCTACGCATCGACTTCGGTAAGTTATGAAACATAACAACGTGACCGAAAGAGGCTTTAAAAAATGACCCCAAAGCCCACTTAAGGAACAGAATACTGTATACCTAACAAAACGATTGATTACCTTTGATATTGTTTACCAATTAACAAAACACGGCTGCAATCACGCACACAACCAACGTTTCTGAGATGACAGAACTCAATATTCTTAAACTGAACACGAGTAAACGACTGTTGATGATGAAGTACGGACGCATAATACACTGAGGCGGTAGAAGCAAGAGAGAAATTTCTATCCTTTTTCCCAGCAATATCTATCACGCATCAGCTGACCTTCAATCAGAAATACGCTCTTCTCACATATGGTAATATGCCCGTCTAACCTCGTTTACGGGTAAAAATTCTTTTGAAATTCAAATACGAAAACGTCGTCTGATTAGCATTTCAAAGGATTTTTTACTCAAAAACGAGGTTAGACGGGCATATTACCATACGTGAGAAGAGCGTATTTGGGCCATGATCTACTTTATCAAAAATACTGTCTTGTTTTTCTTTTACATGATAAAAACAAAATAAAAATCGAATCATTCGACAATAGGCTAAAGTAACTGAGAGTTAGAGACACGATGGAAGATTTTTGGCGAAGGCTTTCATTTAGAAAACGGCAGATTTTGCTTTCTTTTTAACCTAGTATTATTTTCTGGTCACGTAGCGTGGCTGCTGGAAATAAACAGGAACTTATTTAAACTGAAAAATAATTCTCATACTGGGGGGTTTTCCCTTTTTTTGAAAACTAAGCCGCCCTGTTTCTCAAACGTCGGTCAAAATAATTTCATGCACATCAGTGGTTTGGCACGCACAATTAAGTATTAGAGAACAAACAAAACGATATCTATTGAAAACAACAACAGCAAAACATCACGCGAAGAAACCACCGTGAGTAGCCGGGGCGGAAAAGAAGGGGGAAAATGACCTTCACAAAAGCGTTTGAAGTGATTACTTCGGATTTTCGCCTCCATGTAAATTGTTGCCACTGCTCACAAGTGGCTTGAAGGGCCGATACATGCAGATATGCGGCACTCATCTACTTTGGGTTACTGGGTGCTCGGCCAAAAATAGGAGGTAAACATGAATATAATCACTATATCAAATCACAGATATAACCCTATGGCACATTGGGCTGTGTTTTTTGTCAGTCACAGAGCAGCGAATTATCGGAACGGAGAGGTTCAAATGTCGGTCAGGAAAGCAAAAAGAAGTTATTAGGGATTGGAACTTAATTAATAGGGAGCTTTAGCATCGACGACGGCAACGGCAGCGAAAACGTCAGTTTTAAAATGAATTCCCGTTTTTTCAATCTTTGTCGCGTTTATTTCAATTTGCTGAAAATGGCAAGTGTAGGCGAATTTCCCTGAGTTGAGGACCGCACTCAAGTTTAGAGAGAGAAAAAGAGATTCGTCGTCGCTTGTTTACGTCCCCCATAAAACTTGCAATTAGGCATTTTCACGTCGTAGTCGTGCAAGGACGGTAAAGAAATGTACAAAAAAGTGTGATGCACGTGCAAAGTTGTAGTTTTGCGTAATAAACCGATTGCTTTTTTGACGTCCTAGTTGCCGTCGCCGTCGTCGTTGCTAAAGCTCCCTAATCACGAGGGCGACGGCAACGAGAACTTCAACTTAAAGCAATAGGTTTTGATGACTAGCAAAACCTTAACTTTGCATGTGCAGAACACCTTTTTGGGTATTATTGTTTACCGTCGATGAACGAAAACGACGTGAAACTTCCTAATTTCACGTTTTATCGATCGAGGACGCGAACACAAAATAGTGATTTTCTACTTCTTTTTCTGAACTTAGAAACATTTCGTTGTAATTCAACTCCAGAAAAATTTGCCAACATCATAATAACTTGAATTACAAGGAGAAAGAGTGCTGAAGTTTGAAACAGCCGGAATTCACTTTAAAAAAAAAAAACGTTCCATTTGTGATGCAGTCGCCTTCGTGGTTGCTTAAGTTCCGTCATGACCTGACTTTCAACTAGGAATTAGGGCCATGATTTACTTTATTTAGAGAACTGTTTTTTTTGTCCTCTACGCCATCAATAATAATAAAAATCAAATCATTCGACAATAGACTAAAAAGTCACTGAGAGTCCGAGACACGATGAAAGATTTTTGGCCTCCTTTCATTTAGAAAATGGCATATTTTTTTCTTTTTATCCTAGTCTTATTTTTCGGACACGTAGTGTAGCTGCTGGAAATAAAAAAGGAACTTATTTAAACTGGATAAATAATTCTCATTACAGGCGTTTTTCTCTTTATCCGGGAACCAAGCCAGTTTTAGACGGCGCCCACCAAGGGTTAAATCATTCGAGTTTTTTTGGCAACCACGTTATGTTTAAAAACTGCATGTAAAAAGAACAGCAATTAGATATGCAATGTCCCAAGTTTTCCGGTTCCATTTCTTGCTTCTTAGAAGGATCAAGGGTAAATATCAGGCTCAAGATGTCACTGTCAATGATTTTCGAAGTTTTTTGCAGCCACAGTGACCAACAAATCAATGATACCAATGTGCCCAAAACTGCAACACTATGTATGGTATTCGGGAGACTGCTTTGTCGTGGATTAAAAGCTATCTTGAGGATCGGACTCAATTCGTCCAGTTTGGGCCCAGCCGATCTTACTAGAGAAGAATTTCATGTGGCGTCCCACAATCCTTGGACCTTTTCGGATAATTACTTACCTCTTCGTTATGTCTCTAGCCTGACTCAATCTTTACTGGTCTTTACCCTTTGCTGATGATACAAAACTTTTTTGTTCCAAAGGGATACCGACCATCTTATTTCTATTGAACTTGCAAAATAGTTACTTGGCTTAAAGCGAATAAGTCATCTCTAAACTTGACTAAAACGAACTCTATGATTTTTCATCCAAGGAAAAAGAAAATTAATGCTGGTGTTCCTCTGGGGAAAATATTGTGATCAAGCAGAAATTAGTCGTGGACACTAAATTCGTAGGTGTTATTATTGATCACTGGAAAAACTCCGTTAGCCCCGTTTCTAAAAAAATCCTCGAAAACTATGGGGATTATTGCGAAAGCCTCCTTTTATCTATCATCCAAAACGTTGCTGACCTTACATTACTCACCAGTATGTCCCTACCTAATGTACTGTAATGTTGCCTGGTCTTCCATCTGTTACTCTAACCTAAATTGTATTTACCTTTTGCAAAAGTGCATAGAGCGACGCATAGCAAAAGCTCGCTATCTAACAAATACCGCGCCCTTATATTTAGCCAACTTAAAGTCCTTGGCATATACAGCATTGCATGTTACTTTTATGTATTCGTATCACCATACTGGTCTGCGTAATAACTTTCGTAACTTCTTTTAAGTAGTAATCGGGTTCACCACGATGAAATTTTACTAGCCTCTCAGTACTGACAGACCTCAATTTTGCCTGAACACGAACATTGAGCAGTTCAGTATCCTTTATCGAGGACTAACAATCTGGAATTCGTTGCCTATGTCACTGACCAGCTCTTCTTCCTTGTTTGTTTTTATAAAGAAAAATTCTGAAAAATGTTTTCATTGATAGTCATTCGATCGACTGTCGCTGAAGTTTTAAGTTTTCTGTACCAGCTCTGTACTCAAGCAGGTAATTAGTAATCTAGTTCAAGGAAGCCTATCAATATAAGCTCCCAGCTTCGTTAGGTTTCCTTGTCACATTGGTTTACAGTTTAATTAACAACTTTTGTTCAATGTGTTTAATATTATGTAGTGTGAGTGCCCAAACAAACAAAATAAATAAATAAAAAATGCTTTCAGGGACAGCCGAACTTTAAGTTGTGATACGGGAGGGAACGACAGCTGAGTGGTTCTGATAAACAGGTTCGGCGAGGCTCCGGAGTACCGGACCTCGCAATTGCTTTTCCCTTAATTCTAAAGTGTAACTCTTCAGTAGCCTCAAGGTTTAGGACTCGAAAGAATATGGCGAATTCATATCCGAATTTTGGCGCATTGAACTCATTTTCAGCGTACAGGACTTTGACAACTACAAAGCAGCTTGTTTCCACCGTGCTTTGAGAGCTGCGTGGTACTGCAGAAGTAAGAAAGGAGGCTGCATGAGAAATTTACACCATCTTTTTCAGCTTGTTTGACAGAGGTTGTTTGGAGATGCCTTCAGCTGGGGCTTAGGCTATTCACTTTGCACGGTTTGTCGCCTTCGCACAGCCTGCATGGCAGGGGTTGAAAGGAAAGGGGAAAGAAGGGAGAGGAGTTCCCTTTCGCGCTTTTCTTCCCCTTTCCCCTTCCCTTTTTTGCGCCTGCCACGCTGCCACTCTTTTCTCCTTCTCCCTCCCCTTATATGCCCCTTCCACGCTTTTCTTCACCTTCCTCCCCTTTTTTGCGCCTCCACGCAGGCTACCCTCTCGATATTGTCCAGCCTAACATGTTTAGGTGACAGTAAAAGATAAAAGTGACAAGTGACAGGTAATAGTGACAATGTACTGGGGAGAGTGATTTTCAGGGCCTGAATTCAAAGTCTTCATAAATTTATAGGAAAGTCATTTCAGTGGCTCTCACCCCCACCATTTGCAAGGAGTTCTTTAATCATTGCAATTAACTTTTTTCCACTTCCATTTCCAAACGTTCTTTTTAAAGGATTATAACTAATAGGTAGTCTGGATCATGTGTAATTTATTTGGCCAGTGAATGTGATGGTTGTCTGTAGATGGTGTTCAGCTTTGTGATTGTTGAAATTACCTTTTCTGGTCGCTCGTTTGTGTTCCGTCAGTCGCATGCTGATGGTTTCTGCCGGTTTCACCAATGTACCTGGCCTGGCAGTCGCATGCGGCATTTGATCTTGTATACTGCTCCCTGTCTGTCCTCCGGTCTGTCTTAGTCTTAAAATAAAATTCGTTAACAGTCGTCTTAAAGGGGCTAACGACTTATGTGCAACGCGTATATTGTAAGATTGTAGAATACATGCGATGGTTTCAGAGGTGCCTCTCATCTAAGGAATCACGGTAGCTGTCATTGGACTGCTTGGTTACCAGTAACAGAAACAGACAACAAACGAAAATCAATTTCACAGAAAACCGAAACAGTTTGCTGGATCGGTCATCTTACAGCCCACTCTCTCACAAGGCTACAACTATAAACAAGGGCCGAGATTTCGAAAATGCATGTTTGCACCATTCATTGAAGGCCACTGGACATCTACGTCTGAATTTGGACATGCATAAGTATCTCTAAAAATTTATGATCAGCACAATTCATACCTAGAACTACTTTCACTAAATCTTTCTGTTAAATTAAATTCCAACTTAAGCCGTGTAATCGAACGAAACTGACTACTGTGCATGTCATAGATTTGACCGGGGCAGACTTTTGTCACGTAGAGGTAGCCACAGTACGATGTGTGGGTGCGAAGCCATTGTCATAAGTTCAACTGCACTCTGTTTTCTAATTTATAAAAGGTTACTCTTTCAAGCTTGCAAAATTACATAGAATGAAGAAAATAAAGGTGAAAATCAATCGATAATTGCCGCATATCTTTAATTTATCAGCAAACCAATAGCAACCACAAATTATTTACAACCTCTCCTTTTCTTAGATACAACTGTCAACTACAAATTAAAACGGCTTCAAAATAGATTACGAAAACGGTCTAAAACGTTCATTCCTTGAAAACATGCACAACCCTGCATTAACATACTTCTTATCCTCAAAATTAAAGTAGACCTTTAAATCAATATCGCTATAGAACCTTCAACAACCAAACCTGACTTAGCACACTACTGCAGTCTACCGTATTATAATAATTTTTCTCCGATACTAAAAACAACTCTTTCCAGTCAATCAACCCCAGTGGGCCTTCGCAGTTCTCTATAAAAGAAAATAGCGGGCCAACGCTTTTATACATATCTGTCCTTTTTATATATGTAGGAGAGGCTCAATTGAAACCGAATGTTGTAACCCTAAACGTTAAAAGCACAGCAACTAGATACGCAGTGTCCCAAGATTTGTTCCCGTCTTGCTTCAAGGGCCAACCATCAAGCTCACGATGTTCCTGGCAGTGACTTTCGAAGTTTCTCCGGTCACAGTGACCAACAACTGATCAACGCTTCCGGCGACAGCCGAACTTTTAGCAATGAAACGGACGCGGACGACAGCGTAACGGTTCTGGTAAACAGTGATCGGCGAGGCTGAGTACTCGGCCTTGAAGTTGACAGTTTCCTTGATTTGAAATGTGAACTTTTCAGTAGCCCCGGAGTTTAAGATAAAGAACATGGCGAATTCATAGCTGGATTTTGGGGCAGTGAACTCATTTCGGGCGTACATGAGTTTGACAACTACATGGCTTGGTTCCACCGTGCTTTGAGAGTTGCGTTCAAACTGGAAGTTCTTCTTCGTCTTCCCTTTAAGCTGCATATTGAAGGCTTCCGCGGGAGTAGGAAAGGAGGCTGAGAAATGTACACCATCTCCCCCAACTTGTTTGAGAGGGGTAGTGTGGAGAGACCTTCCATCCGTGCTTAGGATATTCAGTTTTAGTGAACTGGGCTGCAACTTTTCAGCTCCCCGTACTATCAGAATGACGTGGGCAGTTTTCCCTGAAAAATGATTAAGATTGATCTTGTTTTGATAACTTTGTCCCATGTAAGAGAATCCAACACAATCTGGGATTCTAGATTCCACGCCGTGGATTCCGGATTCCAGGTACTGGATTACAGTCTTTTGTCAGTAGAATCTGGATTCTGTTCCACTCTTAGTGGGATTCCGGATTCCTTGAGCTGTATTCCAGATTCCAAAGCTCAGGATTCCGGGCTCCACAAGCAGAGTTTCTCCGGATTTCCGATTCCACCAGCAAAAATGCCCCGGATTCAGGAATCCAGATTCCTGAATCTGTAACCCTGATTACATTGGGAGAATAACTGTTTGTGTCAATCAGTATTGCAATGTCAGTTTGCATCGTTTTTAACCGCGGTGTGCTGCTCCCGATTCAGAAATAAATGATTGGGAATATATGAGCTATTTTTATAGTTCTTAATTATTATATATTTTTCTTTGCGATACAGAGATCGTCAAATTGTTTTTAGTGTATGAGGAGCTATGAGGGCAACTATGGGGTTTGTTGTCAATATGTATTCATTGTACGTTCCCAAAACGTAAATTAGTAGTGATATAGGGATGTTTTAGTCCTCTTTTCTGGATTTAGTTAACTTTAAAAAGGGGACTAAAGCATCCGTGTACCACTAGTTCAATTGGTTGATAAGTTGAGGCCAGCTTCTTACTGGACACTATTATACATAAAAAAACACATTTGTTTTGTTGTTGTTGTTGTTGTTGTCTTTGTTCTTTATTTTTACGAATAATAGAAAGTCTTAAACAGGTGCATTATAAGCCCTGACCTAGCGCTGGCGGCCTAGCACTGTGATCATGATCCCGTTGTAAATCTCAACCGTCAACTATCTCACTAGTTGCACCTTTTCAGTGGTCCAAGTCACCTCCTTCTCCAGGAAGAGTTAACAAATAAGTATGTGTAATCAAATGGTGACGAGTGAAATTAGGGAATAATTTCACGCGCGTTTTGTCCAAATCCTAATAATTTCCCGAGCCTTTAGGCGAGGGATAAAAGGCTCGGGAAATAATTAGGATTTGGACAAAACGCAAGTGACATTATTCCCTTATTTCACGAGTATACCATTTGATTACCTGTTAATATCATGGGTGACGAATTACGTTAGCAATCTTGGATTTTTGACATGTTTATCCTTGATCGTATCGATCGAGAACTCCAACTCTCTCAAATGTTTAGACCTTAAATTTGGCTTATAAAGTTCAGAATTTTTCTGACGTTTTCGGCAAAATACCTGTTAGAATCCTTCTTGATGTTCTCTTGAGTGTTCAGGGTTTCTAAAGCTTTTTTTATGCCCTGAAATCTTCATTCACGGCGTTTTAAAACTTCGCGCCATCTTGACACTGTGACGTGCGGAAGGGTTGCCATGGCAATTTTGTAATTTCACATGTGAAATTACAAATTAACGCTGAAATTTCGCGCCAAAATTAAGGAGTAATTCGTCACCTATGATACTAGGAACGAAAACTTACCCTTCAAGGGATAGGGAATGGGAAAGGGCGTCCTTGTTCGACGTGGAGTGACAAAGATGAAGTCGAACACCACATTTGTCTTGCTGGATCCTTTGAACAAATATGTGTACTTTCCCGCCTTCGGCGACACAGCCAGCTGCCAGATTCCTGGTGTTGGGTTCTTTACATCAAATATTGTCACTTTGGACAGCACGGTCTTCCCAGAGGTGACAAAACTTCCCAGGGGATCTTTTAGGTTGATATCTGCACCACTGTTCTCACTGGAAACCGAAACAATAATTTTTTCCATGGTGTCATCCACGAGCAATGTGTGTACAGAAGGGGAAACACTTCGCTTCTTTCCGAAGAAACTTCCAACACCTTTCGCGGAACAGGTTGTACCACCAAGGAGATCTTTGGCTACTTTCTTCATCCTGGCGATGTCAGAGCTACTCTTAGGCAGCGCAAAAACCTGACCACAGGTTTCCGTTGCAAGGTCCTCAAATGGCTTTACAGACGATGGGTCACCACAGCCTCTTGTTGCAAAAAAGTAGACATTTATACCCACCACTTTCGCATGGTTTTTCGCCTCTTCGATGTTGTCCAGTGTGGCATCTTTAGGTGGAGCATCAGTGAAAACGTACAGGGGAGAGTCCTCTACAGGGCCTGCTTTCAAGGCTTCAATAATTCCTTTAAAGGCCATCTCAGGGCAGTCTCCTCCACCATGCGCACGAAGTTCGTTAATTCTTGCAATAAACCTTTTTCCGTTTTCTTTTCCAGCGTCCTTTCTAAAAACCCTCCCTATTTCTGAAGATGTAAGATAAAGTATTGAAATTTCAGTCACATTCAGCAGTCTACAGTTCATTGCTAAATATTTTTCCTAAAATCCATACAATTTCTCTGTTACAGAACAGCTACCATCAGAATCCTCCAAAAGGGAAAATAGGGTATGTTTTTGTCATAGAAATAGAACGATGCCATGACGCAAATGGCCTTAATTGTGGAGAACAGCTCCTTCAAAAATTTGTCGGCCAACTGCTGGCCGACTAGTCTGCATTCTCAAGAGAGGACTGGCAGGAGTTCCACAACCAACAAGGCAGAGGATCGGGTTATTGGGGGTACAGTTTTAAGTATTACTTGCTATTACCAAAAATAGTCAAAAAGTGTGGCCAATTTACATACAAGTATCCACATATAATTAACTCACAGTTCCATACCTGGATCATTGAAAGGCGACAAGATATAATCCACTTTTAAATTTGGTCTCTCGTAGTCTACAATGTATGTAGCGATGTCCTTTGCTGCTTGAATTTCATCAGACATACTCCCTGTGTCATCAATAGCAAACATCAGCGTAGCTCTATCCAAGTTCTTTGTCCCAATAAACTTCTGAAATTTTTCTTCGCCAATCTCCTTCTCAATCATTTTCATGAACTTTTTCATTGCATCTCTGCACACGCTACAGCGCTTAAAACGAGGCTTCTTTTTCTCTATCTCCCTGGCGGTGTAAAGCGCATGCCCAAGAGACTGGCGGATGAATAATTGATTGTTGCTCTGATTGGCAGCTAATCTGATGATCTTTTCAATCTTCTTTAGTCTGGCTGGTGATTGTACATAAAATGACCGAAGAGCCTGGCTTTCATACACTGATTTTTCCACCTCATCTATGGTTTTCAGGAAACTGTTTGACGGGGACGCATTTTTGGCAGAAGCTTTAATGAACAGAATGAAACAACAAAAAGTTAAACAAAATTAGCGGGTGAAGTAGTATCTCCCGGATGACTAGAAGGGATTATTCAAAATGGCGGCCTCCCAGCAAGGGGTAAACCGGGATGGGTTTAGGGGGAAAACCTGTTTTGGGGCGTAAAAAACTTGTTTTGGGGGTAATGAGATGCAGTGCATGCAGGTACATGAAAGAAAAGATAATGATGTCAAGGCTGGAAACAATGAGTAAACAGGGCGCTTTGAAACGAACATACTTCCCAGTTTTTAACAACTCAATCCATGGTCACACAGTTTGTATATGGAGGCTTTAAATCGAACAGCAGCAAAATGTTTAAAATCTCAAAGAGACGTTTCTTCTAGGTTATTAGCAAAGCTCCTGGTGAAAAAAGGGTTTGCCAGGCGTGTACGACTTTTACCTGGATCGGATTTGCTATTTTGACGGTGCATATGATAATTTTCCTTTGAGGGATGTGTATTGCTTTGAAGGATATGAATTCTCAAGGGTATTAATTAAAAAAAAATAAGCAATCTGATAAACTATCGATTTCCCGAAACCTGTTGACACGTTTACAAACACATCCTTGTTGTCCACCATAATTGCTCGAATTGCTTGCCGCTGATGATCATTTACCTTTGAAATTTTGAATGGACGGTTTTTCTCGTAACTTCTTCTGTGGAGTGACCTAATGCTCTATTCTGGGCCCACTTCTGTTCCTTATTTACAAAAACGAATTACCAAGATGCTTGGCTCAGAATATAGGAAAGGGTATTTGCTAATAATACAAATTCATCGTTTTCTGTTACTCATATTTTGGTTCTTTACACTGAAATGAGCAAAGACCTCCATAGAATATTGACTTGGCTCTGCTAAAAAAACTGACAATAACAAACAAAAATATTTAGTTTTATATTTATGGTGATCGGTTCACGACAGAGTTACGAATTAAGAGGCAAATATTTAATCTCATGAATTCTCTCTTGGTAGAATGGAACAGCACTGAAAAGAGGGGAAACTTCTGAGAGTCTTGTCCCTAGTATTGACAAATTTCTGACTTGTAACACTTACTTTTGCAGGGTTTTAGACAAAAAGCAACCAGTGACATTGAAATTGTTAAAAGGATGAAGCCATTTGTAATGATAAAAAGTAATATAAGCACATGTAGGTTAATAGTAGGGATTGTTATTTACCGTATTTCCTCGTCAAAGCGCCCTTTCCCAAGTAAGCGCCCACGCACTAGACCATTATATCAAATAAGCGTCCCCCTCGAATAAGCGCCTTCCTCCCCTCCCCCTCACAGATCTTGAGTTAACCAAAACTCTAATTGATTAATTAATTTAATGATATAATTATTATCGTAATAGTATATATTGTATAGTTTTGTTTTTTCTGTTCATGTTTTAGATAGATAGATAGACAGATAGATAGATAGATAGATAGATAGATAGATAGATAGATAGATAGATAGATAGATAGATAGATAGATAGATAGATAGATAGATAGATAGATAGTTTATTAATAACCGGTTTGCAACTAAAAGTTGAATTATACGATTATTTACAAAAAATTGAATATTGATAACTACATTAAAAAGACTACAAGTGATTTAAAACTGAAAATAAGGACACTATATATATGTTCTAAAAATATATATAGAAGAGGTTTAAAAATCTACTAAAACCGTTCAAGCCTTGATCATGAGGGCGTTACTACGAAACCTGTTCGTCTTAAAAGCTGGCTTAAACTTTCGCACATTTCTTAGGTTAAAGGTACATGTGTTGCGAGCAGGAAAAAGTTCATGGAGCTTGTTCTGTTCGTTCTGTAAGACATTCTTAAATAGTTTATCAACTAGTTCCTGGCGGCGGTCTGAAAGTTTAGTTAGGCCTGATTCAACCAAGGCCTCATTGTATGAGCAAAGAGGAAAAATGATGCGCATAGCCCGCTTAAATTGTACTCCTTCAAGTTCATTGGA
Organism: Porites lutea; assembly: GCF_958299795.1. Lineage (NCBI taxonomy): Eukaryota > Metazoa > Cnidaria > Anthozoa > Scleractinia > Poritidae > Porites > Porites lutea. The sequence continues at coordinate 16,075,809 of NC_133205.1, read as the reverse complement.
GAGGTACACGGGGAGGCCGTCATGAAAGACAGGACACGCGTACTCTGTGATCGGACGAATACAAGTGCAGAAAAACTGGACTAACTCACGGATACCTAGACCAGAGCGTTTAAGCTGAGATAAGCTATACAAGCGCTTTTTAGCTTCCTTAATAATGGAGTCAATGTGACAATTCCGTTTCAAATCATTGGAGATGTTAAGGCCTAGTATTTTGGCACTAGTAACTAAATCAATAGGCATGCCATTAACAACAACTGGATCGAAAGAAGTAGGGTTGTTAGTGTTAAAGTTTATAAGCAGTTCTTTGCATTTCGTCTCGTTTAGTTGAAACTTATCCTCGGTCGCACGGCTTGCTAGGGTGTCAACAGCGGCTTGAATGTGACTGTCTTGGTTCTTGCTTATCGTTTCCGAAATAATAATTTGTTGTAGTAGTCAGTATAAAACCTCTATAATTGTAACTAGACCGATACCTCCCTTTGGAGAGTAAGCGCGCCCATCCTTTTAGCTGAAATTTGAAATAAGCGCTTGGGAGCTTATTCGCGTAAATATGGTATTAAAGTTCACTCTGATTGGTTGAAAATGTGTACTTTATGAGAGTTTAAAACACAGAGCTAAAAGTTTGTTATGAAAATTAGAAAGTAATTCGTGGGGAATTTGACGGATTCTTTATCATAAAACAAATAAAGAAGCCTTGAGTGTGCCCTGTTGTGTTTCAAACCACTTTGTAGAAAGCGGCTAGAGCACTCAAGAAGTAGGGAGAAACACTCGACTACATCTCTTGTTTCGTCCTACACTTCTTTCGTGCTCAAGCCGCTTCCTACAAAGTGCTTTGCAAAAGAACAGAGCACTGTCAAGGCTTCTTTATTTGTTTTCTATAGGATAGTATAGCTAGTAAAAACGTCGGGAGTCGCAGAATAATAAGGGCATACAAAATAACTGTTTTAGTATCTTATTATGGTCAAATAAAAACTACATTCATTTCGAAACTTGCAGTTACACATCATAGTTTTCACATGTCAACAAACTACCCGTGAAATAACTAGAAGTGAGACTTGCTACGAATTTGAATGATCTCTGAAGAACACATTGAAGATAGAGCCTACCTTCATGTTCGTAGGAGTAAGTCAACATAGCAGTTCTTGTGTCGACTAAAGAGTCCACATGGTAACTCAACTGAGACGAAACCAAGCTGGTCAGTGACAAAACTGACACCAGGCAGAAGACAGATGAGTAGATCCTGAGATCTATTGGGTTTTGTTTCCCCATACTTCTTATGCACTTCGCTGCACCTGTTCTTGGGCATTGAAAAAAAAAAACAGACGTTTTTGAACTTGTTCGATTGGTGGGTGTGGCTGTGGGCACCATTCTTTATTTTCACCAATAGCCACAGGATACCCACTTTCTGAATTTGAAAATAAGCGTCTCTAAAAATTATTATCAACGCAATTCATACCTGTAACTACGTTCACTAAGTTTTTTTCACTCTGTCTGCTAAACGAAATTCCAACTTAAAGGGACAATGTCCGATTATGCGCACGCGCGAGTGTCATCTGTTTTTTCTTCAAAAGACACTAGAACTGTCATATTGACTCGACAAGATTTCCTTCCGGACCGCACCGCCGACAGAGTTTTGTTGTTTATATTCTCAAGTAATAGTTTAGACTTTGAAAGAAGTCTTTGGTCTTATATAAAAATTTGGCTCGCGGTTCGAAGACTTATCGCGATTTTATCGCTAGCTGGGCCGCCTCGCGACCCGAAAATCTCGTTCCGCTCGCTTTGAAAACATATTTTCTAATTTGAAACTCGTGTCAGAGGTCAGTTGTTCCAAGTCTAGTAATATCTGCCTGATTTGCTTGCGTTCTAGCCTCAAACGTTTGAAAGACATAAATAAAAATGCAATCTCAACGCTATGAATTATCAGAAAGGTTAGTCAAAAATTATATTATGATTTCATGGCACTTGTTTTTCTAAACATGTAGCGCCTGTTTGTTTGATTTTGTAGCCCGTTAGGGAGATTCATTTAAAAAAGTTTACTAACGCGTCTTTGCAAAACATTCTGCTTCACGAAGCTCCCCTCCACAAGACCTCCTCAGTCAGATCAATGTCTTTCTTTCTTACAGTCTTTATTGTTGCCGTTTCATTTCTGCGTATTCCTTTCACAATTATCTGAGCTGGTATGGAAGCTAGCAGAAGAAATAAGCCTTCAATCGGCATCAAAGTGCTTCCAATCTTTTGGTCCTCCGGCCAACGGTAATAAAAGTAACGCCAAAAAATCCAGATTTTGCCCAAATCGAAACTTAACAGGAACCATATATCATTGATCTGTAATCCTGAGAAGTTTTAGTGTCGTATTGAACCCGGTCAAGCACGATGCAAACGGATTTTTCAAGGTTCTCTTACTCTCCTCGCATCTTTTGATTTCGCGACATCCTGTCCAAAAATCAAAGTTTGGTGCATGCGCAGTAACGGGATACTGTTCCTTTAAGCTTGTAACACTGAAGCTGATGACTACTGCGCATGTCACAGATTTCTAGCTGGTGTCCTGTGCAAGAAAATCCTTTGGATAACTCGTTAAATGCCTAATCAATTCCTATTTGGCTCATATTTCATTTTTCCTTTCTCGTAGCAATGGTATTGCAGTTAGGAGTATCTTCAAAAAGTGCCGAAAGTCTGAGGTTGGCTTCTTCTACATGTAAGTGCTCACTTTACGTGTCAGTATTTCCCTATACTAACAGACGTAGCATATATCTTAATACGTAGTTATTTGACTTAGATTTCAACAAAGGTAGATGGGTCATTTACCAGATCTGCGCATTGTGAAGCACATATTCATTTTTTAAGTCTCGTGATTTGTTAATTACCATGCGTCTTC
>NC_133205.1:15902937-16067937 GCF_958299795.1 Porites lutea | reverse complement strand
TATTTCCGTCAAAAATGCCGTTGCACTATACTTTTTTGCGAAAGATAATTGTTTCTGCGATAAAGAGAGAAAAAAAATCTTTCTATTTATGTTAATGCCTTGTAGAGGTCTTTCTCAGAAAATTATCAAATGAGAACCATGGGGGCGGTACAACCGTACACGACACAAGTGATGCCATTTCTCAAATCAGTGAACTTCAATTACTTCCTTTCAGTTAAAAACATGTTAGAAGAAGGCTTATTAGAACATGACCACATTACATTGAATACCACTTAAGAAATAGACCACAGTTTCTGTGGGTTTACCGGCGTGATAACCCACGCGGGACGTGTGGGTGATCACGCCGGAAAACCCATAGAAAGTGTGGTCTATTGATTTTAAAAAATAACTTTAAATCATGTTTCAGTTTTCTATGAGTTTACCGGCACAATAAACCATACGTTTTTAAACAATCAGAACGCTCGTACTGTCTTAGGTATTTTACAAAATATATTGAGTAACAAAGCAACAGAAAGATAACCGGAAGTTTATTCATGAGCCGACGACAATCGTGTTACAAACTACCGTGCAAGCCATAAAAAAAAGAAAGCACTCAGTCGAGCGCAAATAAAAGATCATCGATGAAAACAATAATATTTGCTTTGAAACCCCGATTAACAGTAAAATAACTGATAGCTTTCTCATCAATCTTTCCAGAGCCCCCCGAAAAAAGACTCAAGAGGCCACCCTCCACCTCCTTGGAAATTGCCTGCTTTTGGACACCCACTCCCTTCCCCTCAGAATTTCCGTTGCACTCAGTGGGGCGTATGGATATTTTCTGGAACTACACAAAAAAGATGACCATGAAACCAAGACCAAAACCAAAACGGCCACGCATTATATGCAATACTTTTACTTTTGACATCAGAATAAAGCCGTGCTCAGACAGAAGAAAGTCACTTTATACAAAACGCAACAAAACTAGGCCCGCCTACGACTGTTCTGTGAAAGAACCAGATAATCGAGTTATAATAATAAAGTCCATTTAAGTTTAATGATCCAATTAGATTGCGTTTAACAGCTATTGAGTGTATTGGAGATGATCACTTTCTCGTTTTCAGAGGACTGGTTCTTCCCAAGCAACCAATCGAACATCACAAAGAAACACTGAACAATGTACTATTTACGTAACAACCTAGCTCAGAGAAAAAACTCTTTTTTCTTCCCCTGCCTGACAGAAATAAGGAAAGCGAAATACCACCCCAGAGTTTCGCACGAGGCTGGGGGTGTGGGAGGGGAAAAGATACATTAGGAGATGTTAGACTCTTACGAAACGCTAACTGTAAATCACACAGAAAACAGAACCTGACAGAAAGTTTAACTGAAAGTCCCACAAAATGATGAAAAATCTTCCCTGAAAGGGATACGAACTCCACGTACATGTATCGGCGTTTACACTGAAGCCAAAAGCCCCGCCTTGCGTTAATCTTTTTCAGTTTTCGCGTCCTACCTCTGCCACTCTTGGGGATGAGGGTATTAAAGAACTAAAGAATTTTACATAGAAATTAAAGAAACGTATGTACCATACGAGAAATTCATGATAACCCTCGAGTTTGAGCAGGACGACGATTGCGTTATAAATTTCACAGTATTATTTCCAATGCAAGTCTTGGATGTCCAGGAGAATCATAGAGAGAAAACTTCATGTTAGAAAATTAGAAATAGGGGCGCTTTGAAGGCCCCGGAAATGGAACAGGTGGAGGCCCGGGTCTTTTCAAAGGTCCTGGATAGCGCACCCAGTCACCTTCAAAGTCTCCCATAGAGTGCCGCCTTCTTTCGGGTGGACCATAACCGCGAAACCTATCAAAGTCATGAGGGCCTTCTCTAAATCTTTCACGAGTTCTACTAGGAAAATCAAACTGACGAGGTATGTTTTCTGGGGTATCAAATGAAGTCCACATAGAAGGATCGTCTTCCCGAAAATCTCCTCCATTTGGATCACCGCGATGTAAAACAGGTGGACCCCTCCATTCAGAAGAAGGGTGCCCTGGATGATCATGAGGAAAGTCCCATGGGCCCCTCGGATGATCTCTATACCGCTCTCTTCGATATTCTTCCCAGGGCTCAAACTCTCTTCGCCGCTCAGGGTCCTCCATGGCCCCAGGAAAAGATGCACGGTGAGGCGGCGGGCCATCACTTCTGGGCATTTTCTCATGGGGTGGTTGCCTATGAAGACCTCTAGCTGCATTTTCGGCTGAAAGCCTCCTCATCCCTGGGGGTCCATCCATGTGACTGCCCTGGTCTTTACCGCTTGGATGGCTCTCATCTGCTGGTACTTCTGATGGCTTGTTCCCACCAGAATGCGGAGGAGCGGAGTCTGCGACCGATCTGTGATGCACATTTTCTGGAGGTCTCTGTTGAGTATGAGGTGACTGGTTTGGGGGTACTCTGTCCGAAATATCTGCTGATGGACCCCTTGGTGGACCATGGGGTGGTGTGTGTTCCGGTACTTCTGCGGGCGGCGCCCTTGGAGAAAGACGGTGAGGTGGTTGATCAGTAGTTCCTTTACCGGGCATGTCAGGTGGCCCTTCAGGTCGTCTTTCAAATGGAGGACCCCTTGGAATATGGCCATGTGGAGGACGGTGTAAGGGGATTTGTTCAGGCGCATCTGGTGGTCTTCTAGGAGAATGGCCACGTAGAGTTTGATCAGTGGGCACACGACCGGGTGGCTCTTCAGCACGTCTTTCAAATGACGGACCTCTGGGTGAATGAACACGAGGTGGTCCTGGCATATCTGTTGGCCCTTCAGTAAATGGTAGCCCTGTAATTCCTCTGGACTGGTCAAACGGAGGACCACGGGGCCCTTGGAAAGGGCCACCATGTCCAAATGGGGGTGGGCCGTGGGGTGACAGGTCCAGTGGTCGACCAAAAGGCCTTTCTTGTGGGATAGCTCCTCTGACAGAAGGATTTTGTAAGTTTAGTCCCGGTTGAGTAAGATGGTTTGTTGATGCAGGCATCGCGCCAGTAGTGTTGGCAAGCGGTCGGATACCATGCAGCTCCAACTGTCGCAAATCATGACCATGACCAGAAAGTGCAACACCAGGGCGCACATCGAAAGGCATTCCCATTTGCACTTCTTCTGACAAGTTGGAGGGCGTAGGTCCTTCCTGGTTTGTCTCAAATTCGGGCTGGTCTTGGTCTTTCCTGGGTCCTTTTTTGAGAATGCTTTTTAGTCCTGTCTGCAAGGATGAAGACGGTTCCCGTACAATGCCTTTAGGATGGGGCATTAATTGGCCTTCTACGGGCAAGGGACGAGCAGGTAAAGTGGTGGGAGCGCTATCACCTGGCATGCTTGGAGGGTGATCTTGTGTCGCGGGGGGATTCACAGACTGTTCCTTTTCTTTAAGAGTTTTTATAGAGTCACTGAGTTTGGGAAATAAAGAGTCAATTAAAGACAAAAGCGGTTTAGCCTGTGGATTTCCGGAGTCATCACTGGTGGTGGCAGAGGCAGCAACTATGGGGGTAACAGGTACAGACGCAGGGGGATTTTCTGGGTCAGCTGATTCCTTTAACTTTCTTCCTCTACTGAGCAGCTGTGCCAAGATGTCAACAGCACTCACGTTTTGTCCACTGTCTTTCTTCACTAACGTCGCATCCTGTTGCTGTGCTCCAAACTGGCCAGAATTAGATGGTGTGCTACTGGAAGATAAGGAAGCCTCGGAAATAGCTTGAGCCGTAGGGGGAGTCCCAGTGATACCAAGTCCCAAACTAGATGTCGGGTTCTTTACCTGAGTTTCTAAAAATGACTTGTTAGTGTCGAAACCAGTGTTGTCTTTAACATCTACATCACCGAGGGGAGCTGGAGTTGTCTCTGGTGTCTCATCACCTTCCTCTAAGTGCAGCTCTGGTGATCCTACTGGTGATGGAGCAGACGCCTCTGAATCAGGTGATCCTATACTAGCAACATTCTTTGCTGGTCCACCACTAACTTGACTTGTCTCACCGACTGGGACTAAGTTAGGTGTCATCTGAACAGGTGCTGGTACAGTTGTTGCTGCAACTGGCAATGGTGCTTGGCTCTGTACAAAGCCAGTACCCAGTGCAAACGTTTGCATTGCCCCAATGCCACGTGGTATTGGTGTATTAGTAGCAGGCAGTAGACCGGCTGGTTGAGGTATTTGTGAAAAGGGTTGTCCCTGACTCGAGAGTTGCCTAGGCGCAGCTAACCTCCCTGATGGCTGCAACAATGGATTCTGAGGTATACCAGGAAGAGGTTGTACCGGAGGAACTCCAGGTCTAAACTGAGGTGCAGGACCATGAAAACGGGGACCCTGTACACCCACAAATGGACGAATTACCATTCCAACTGCAGGCTGAGGCGCAGCAACCACTGGCCCCTGATTTGCTAATAACGAGGTAGGCAATGGCATCACGGAAACCATACTCGGGGTAAGTGGTTGGGCAGGAGCCACACTGGCAGCAGGAGAAATTACTGGAGTAGTTTCAGATTCTTTTGGAGTAGTCTGTGCTGTTTGTGAATCCGAGCTTTCGGTAGAGTTGGGAGTTTGATCGTTACTACTTTTGGGATCTTCCACTGTTGCTTCCTCACTTGTGTCTGATTTCTCACTGTCAGAATCCACATCCATGTCGGCGACTTCAATGTTGTCTACTGTGGGATCGATGAGTTTTTCTTCATCGGGAGATTTAACTGTTTCTTGTTGTGTTTGTGAAGGGGTAGATGATGCTGATCCTACTTCAACATCAGGAAGACCTGAACTCAAAAAAGAAGCTTGTGGTGCTGTCACAGGACCTGTTTTGGCTTTCTCTGCTGCTTTTTCAGCAAGCCTGTTAACCTTGGCATCAACTTTCTTTTTCAGTGAAGTAAGGCGATTGCCAAACGTCTTGTAAGCCTAAAGATGGAGTTTACAAAAGGGACTGTCAAATAATGTCTATTCAGGGTATCATATACCTAAATGCAACAGAGCTTTTCTACTAACATGGCTTGCAGCTACAAGTATGCAAATTTATTGGAACAAAAGAAAGTTAGGTGTTTACATAAGAAAAAGGTTAAACTCCTACAGGACCGGTTTAAAACACTAACAAGGCCACCATCTCATTGTTTTGGAACACTAATAAGCTTTCCACTGAAAGACAAGTTTCCTTGGCTTGGAGAATGGTTATCAAGTAAGAAACATGGTAGAAAAACTATTCTTACAGTAGTTTGTACCAAATGACTTCAATAAGAAATAAATCCTTCATGAAACAGTCTTCATCGGAAAACCCTCAACAAAAGACAATACTAAAATTATTGTCCCTTATACTGACAACAAGCAATGACGACAAAAATGGTTTGTCAATCTCTAATATTTCAAACATTATATGCACCCTAATATAAATGTAATGTAGATGTACGTGACAATAGCATGGCATGGAAACCAATATTAAAGATCTAAGGATTGACTAACAATGTTACTCACACTGAAACTCACAATAATACACAAAACATATGTCTCTGAAACTATGATTCAAACTCACAAGTACAAAGAACTTAAAACCGCCAGTTTTTCAAATAAATGGAGTCTGCAAATGGTGTAAATCTTCTTCAATTTTTTCAAAGCAACAAAACTAATATATTATTTTTCACTCAGTTTGGGGGTCACCTCCTGTTTGTAAGGGTCATGTAGCAGCTGCTCTGAAAAGAAGTCACCAATGGTGCCTAACCCTGACCCCAAACAATACTGAAACAATTGAAAGAATGACATGTCATTGTTTTCTGTGACCAATCAGGAGAGACCTTTCCAGCAGCTCCTACACAACTGATTTGTAATGCTTGAATATGGCGAAATTGCTTGACATATATGTACACGTAGCTCCCTAAAAAAACGAGCCACCAATGTGCCCCCATATAACAGTAGCTTAACCACACAGAGACTACATGTATACCTGATTATCATAATAATACCCCATTCCACTTACATGCACTATCACTTTTACTTCTCCGTACGAAGTATCATAGAAAGCTTCCCCATCCTCTAATGCTTTAATTACATCAAGTCTCTCTTGTTGCTCTCGTCGCAGTATTTCTGAAAACTCCTCAAGTTTGGCAGTGGCCAGTTCATATTCTTCACAAAATTTTCCACCACCAGTGCGATCTAGGACAAAACAAGGCAACCTTACATTACATCTGTACCTGTGCTTGTTAAATAAAATAACAATAATACATTTGTTTTAATATTAATTAGTACCATAGTGACAACAACAACAACAACAATGTATTTATTTAAAGACATATAAAGTTACAATACTTTATGTCCTGCAAATAGCTATAATGCTAATCTAGGCAGGACAAGACTTTGAATAGAGACGTTATTGAATTACATAAGAAAATAGAAAAGAAAAGAAATACAATAGCATACAGAAAGAAACACCTTACATAAAAATTCAAGTACAGGGGACTTTGTTATTTAAAAAAGACTAAAATTACAACTGGAGGTATATACAACATATCAGGTTAACTTCATAAAATATTCTATTAAATAATTTAATAATTATCTTCATTACCTAGAACATTAAGGGGTAGTGATTTAATTTTTTTACGAAAATTAAATAAGTTGAGAGTCTTAACAGAAGGTAGTAAAAAATTTTTTCATTTTTTCAGCTCTAGAGAATTTGACAGAGAAACATTCTTTTGTAGATAATCGCGTATTATAATGGTGTTTTGTATTGATTTTCACAAACTTATCGAGAAGACTTTTAGGAGCTGTCTTAGCATGAACGTCATACATTAAATAGTTTAACTGTTGAAAGAACAAAGACTGCAAAGGAAGGCAGTTTGATTCAATAAAAAAAGGGATTGCATGGTCTCTGGGTTTAGAAAAATAAATTAAATGCAGTGCACGTTTTTACAGAACAAGTATCTTATTGAGGTAGGTCTGTGGACAGTTGCCCCATGCACAGATACCATAATCTAAAAACAGTTCATTATAAAATAATAAAAATGCAATAGGGCTATCTACAGTACAGCTCAGAGATAAGCGACCAACGGACACGAAAAACACACGCCCGTTTTTTGCGTTAATGCAAAATCGTTAACTAGTTTGAAAGCACGTTTTTGAAACTAGCTTTCGCTTTTGTTATTCACTGTTTAATCACTGTTTAAACCTTATCACTGGTTGTTTTTAACAACGCTTAAACATTGGATTGGCTTCAGTCGCTTAAAATAAGATAAACCGGTAGAATGTGTTTTTATCTGTAACTAATTATAGGACTTTATACATTGTAATTCGCCGTGCAGCTAGCCGTTTCATATGTAAACATTGAATACAATCATCATCATCATTTATTTCAATTATCTACAACATATGATCTACTTTTTTAAGGGCGTGAGAGAATGAAATACAGCTGTATATTAATTGTACTCATGATGGGTTTCTCAATAGAAGCCAGGCTGAACAGGCTAGGGGTAGAGTATAATAAGTTTTTTAAAATGTGCAATGGCTCAGGAGGAAATGACAACTTGAACGCATGGAATTTATCACCTGCAAGGACCTTTAATCGTACTGTAGTAAAATACAAACTGAAAAGTTGGGAGGGCTTTGAATTCAGCCTCACAGGTTGAATGACTGATATAATGGAATATGATGGAATGCTGATCAGCACAAGCATTTTTATATAAAGACTACTTAATGAACATAAAGTTTTATACAAAATGGTCATCCTAATTTGCAATTCAATGAAAAGTAAAAATTGCATCAAAAATTCCACAAAAGCCAAAAATGATGACCTGTCAAAACCGCTTCTAAAATGAAATACAAAATTTTTTAACAAAGAAACATCATAAACAATCCATTTCAAGATGTGACAATAACATTAATACATCAATGCCCATTATGTTACATTACAGTTAAATTTATTGCATTCTCAAGCAATTTCTTTTCGTCATAAAACTGGTATTTTAAATGAGGACAAACCTTTCAACTGACGCACACTTTCCAAATCAGATGCATCAATCCTCAAGGAATTCAACTGAGATTCCTTAAGTATTAGTTCACCCTCAAAGTTTCTTAAAGCTTTCAGGGCATCTATCAGTTTAGACGGCTAAAACAAAAATAACACAAACGGTAAAATCTTACAACATGTTGATATATGGGACATAAGGAGACAGAGTTGGGAGGAGATAATGTCATTTTTTTGAAAAAAAAAATGTGGGACAAACAGATATTTAACTTGCTACATTGAATTTTTACTCAATTTGTCACTATCTCTTACGTAAAGGCAGGTTATGCACAAAGCAGGTTTCAGCTGTACTGTTCAAGAATAAACCTTAGATTAAACAATACTTGTTTTAAATGAACAAAAGACCACTCAGGAGATGAGAAACAGGAAAAGAAGAAGTGATTTTTGCAACTAAAAGGTGACAGACAAACATTGTCTATGTTATTCCAAATTTAGAAGCTCTCTGCTATCACGGTGGGCACATGGGGTGCAAAGAGGTGCATCCTAGGAACTACTTGTGCATTTTTTATTCGTTTGAGCGCAAACTTTGCGGGATGGTAGAACTTTGTATTCTTAAAAATCCTGCGTTTTTTTGTTTTACAATTTTAATGGTTTTTGGTGGCAAAATGATGCAAGGCTGCTGCCTAAGAAAAATTTTAGGGAGCCCTTCGGGCTCCTAAAGTTTAAAGTTAGGAGCCCGAGCCACATTGTTAGGAGCCCAGTTTGAAATCCATGTATTGTTTTTCCAAGATCATTACATAGGTTATAGAGGTTCTTGCACACTTTAATAAGAATTCGCCGGGCCTAATAAATAACACGTAAACAAGAATTAACCGAATTATTTACTTTCATTTATTAATTTATTCGATTAACTTCCACATCTGTTGTGTTCAATGTGACCTTGCGAGGCAATCACAGACAGCTACCTAGCTGATCTGCTATTTCGTTTAGAAGGTCAAGAATGTCAAGTTGTCACTACGGATTAAATAAAACCGCATTGAATATAGGTCAAATGAAGGCACAGCATCTTCGGTTGTGTTTTAAAAGCGGGAAATATATTTTATTGTTTTGAAAGAGACAGTTTCCAAATCGTTATCTATATTAATATAAATGTTCACATACGGAGTCGTAAGAAATAAACATTGCTTACCTGTTGCGAGAATTCCATTGTAGTCACTGGGCTTAAGACAAATTGCTGAAACCTTTGTCGATTTTAGCGAGAAAAGAAGAACCTTTGCCGATTTTAGCGGGAAAAGCAGAACCTTTGCCGATTTTAGCGGGAAAGGGCGCTAAGCACGTGCAGCAAGGCAGAAATACAACCAACACAAAGTTGATCATTACTTTAATTTCTTTATTCAAGGTAAAGACATCACATTACAAATATGAAATATCATACTGCGTTCTCTGGCGTGTTGTTTTTTAAAGTCTCTTGAAAATGCTGATACGTTGCAAACTGGTACATGAAATCGAACATCAAGCACGTCCAGTCGATAGCACGCAAGATAGCTTCCCATTCTCGCCACAAAAAAGTTATCAAATCGACGAAAACCCAAGCAAACGATGAACTGCACGAATGTCAACATAGGCAACAAACAGCCCATAATTTTGCTATTCCATATTTGGAAGTCAAATCTCAGACCCAGTCTTCAACTGCCATCCGGACTCGGAAACGATGGCTTCGTTCGTTTCGACAAAGCTTCACAGTTGAACACGTTAGGTTTACATAATTTACGGTTTATTTGTGGAAATTTTATACTGCCTAATCGCATCATCGCTAACCATATCAACAGTTCCACTGTTTAAAGTCCTACTCCAGCTAAAGGAATATAATGTACAAGGAGGTTAAGTCTAATGCCGTGTGTTAAGTCAGGCGCCCGCGCGGGCTCCTTGTACCGAAATTTGGTCGCCCATGCTCTTACCTTGGGCGCCTCTGGCGACCGGGCGCCCGTTAGGCAGCAGCCTTGTGATGTCACAAGATTGTGAGCAAAATTGAAATTTCAAGATATGGCGAAACAAATAATTTTTAAAAAAGCACAACAAGATAGAATAGAATGTGAAAAAATTTTTTGAAGAGCTCGATTGATTAAAGAGTTATTAAGCTTTGATTTTTGAATTTTGCGTCATTTTGTTTCTATTTTTAGAAACATAAGTACAATTCAAGATGTTATATCTCCTAAAGCAATTGAGCTTTTCCAAAATTTTTTTTCACATTTCCTTCTCTCACGTCACGCTCTTTCAAGATTATTTATTTCTTTTGCCATAACTTGAAATTTAAATTTTGTTGTCAATCTTGTGTCAATCTTGTGAAATTGAAAAACATAGGATTTTTTGGAATACAAAGTTCCACCATCCTGCAAAGTTTGGGCTCAAACAAATAAAAAATGCAAAAGTAGTTCGAAGCATACACTTTTTTTGTCCTATATGCCCACCGTGTATGAGCAAACTACCAAAGAAATGCTAGACTTCATATCAAAGGAACAGGTCACATAACCACCATCTTGGAAGAAGTATTTCTATTTACCTTCTAACAGGCTTATTCTTTGAAGATATGAATTATTTCAGATTCAGAAAACAGAAAAAACTGAAGATGAATAAGCGGAAAAAGTTCTATGTGGCTATTTTTCCTTCCTTTTGTCTCAAGTTTCTTTTTTTACCAAAATGTAGTAAGATTTAGGGTGTATTATAGATGGGCAGTGATTTTGTTACCTCTGTATCCTGTCGCATAAAAATCCCCACAGAAGCAAAATAATTTGTGGTATGTATCCCGTAGGACACAAAGATCAATTCATCGATCTAAAGATGTTTTTTGGAGAATATCCTGTTTGTGTGATTTCTGTCGCTGTTCTTGTGGCTGTTGTTAAACAACACCTATTTAAGTCTTTGTTGTGCTTTACAATAGAAGGAGTATATTTTTCTTTCAGTAAACTGTAACACAGAGTTTTGGAGTCTGTCTTCAGACTGTGTGGTTGTTTTTTGGACTGGGACTCATGATTTTTCACAAGATGAGTCCCAGGATTCATCACAACTATTTGTAACAAAATCACTGGATGGGTGCATATTATCCAAGGGTAAACATGGTACCTTGAAGTCTGCTGGAGGCAATCTCTTCTGTTTAGTTTGTGGTTTGATTTCCTTCTCTTTCTCTTTTTCTTTCTCCACTGGTTTTTCTTTCGCCCTTTTGCTAACAACAGGCACATTAGCTGACTCTGGTAAGAGAGATAAAAAATATTTATAGGTTTTCAACATTACTCTGAAATATCAAGATATTTCAGGAAGAACAACAGACATTGAACAGAATGTTCATGTACATTATAGTTCCACTCAAACGTGACATACCACCCTCTTGCGAGATGCACTATGTAATAATTTTTCACATGCTACATGTAAAGAAAGCACGTTGGAAACTCCAACATGTGGCAAAACGTGCCATCTCTTCTCCTTAAGGAAAACAACTAAATGTAATTTTGGCGAGGTGAAATATAAGACAATGCAGGTCACCATCACTAATCATATCTGGGACAGTCTTTGGGCATTTGCAGGACTCCAGTAATTTTACAGCGTTTTCACTGACGTCAATCATTTTGCTCACATTGCCCTCTGATGCAGTCACTTAAGCTGTTTATGCTCCCAGACCTCCCTTCCTTCAGGATGTCCTTTGCTTAGTACATGTATCTGCAAAACTCTCCACTGAGTTTCTCAGTGTGATAGTTCCTGGTGGTTAAGCCTCACAGTGTTGTTATGGTTACCTTCTGTGCTCACTTATGGCTCCCCTAGTTTGACCAAGCACCTTCCCCACACCCATCTACTCGTGATGGGTTTAACTTAATGTTGAGTGGTAGTGAATGACATTGTTATTATATTTTGAAAGGTTAGAAAGATTCACTTAAAATTGTATCTTTCTCAAAATATTTCATTGCAGAGTGAGTGTCATAACAATGAACAGGTGAAAGTTTCTGTACACTCAACTCTCGCCTTGCGGACCGTACCCCGCTATAACGGACACCCCGATAATACAGACAGCAACTAAATCCCTGGCAAAAATAAATTGCAGATGTTTGACTGAAATTAACTCCCGCTATTATGGCCTCTCACTAATAAGGACACTAACTTGAGGTCACTACAGTGTACGCTATAAAGGGAGTTGACTGTACTGATAATGATGCAATACGATCTTTTTCATGTTTATTTCAGTGTTTTAGAGGAGACTAGACTACCATCATCAATGGAATAACATTACCCATGAAATCAAAATTGGCACAGATTTCGATTACAGTAGCTGGTACAATGAGTAACGCAACAAATTGAATTTTACATGGGTGATCTGTACAGCTGGAGCCTAATGACAAAAAGCAACCAAGACTACTATTTCTTACTACATATGGGGGAGGGGGTCAGCTGACCAGCATTAAGTCAACTGTACACAATCAATCAAACACCTGGTGTAAGAGAAACAAAGTGGAACAAAAATTATAGAGAGCAACGTTGCATGCAGTAGATGTTTACTTATGCAGTAAACTGCCAACAATTATGTTCTTAAAATAGACAATTAAAGAACTAATTAGCACACCAAAAGGTATTTACAAAATAAGATCATACCAAGTTTGGTTTTTAAGGCCTCGAGGTAATCCTTTTCAAACAACCTTCTCTCTTCCCAGATTTTAATGACCCGCTGGACGTTAGCCTTGATAGTTTTGTCACTGAAATTAAGTTGAAAGTATAAATGAGATACTGGGTGATCTGTGAACATGTTTAGGCGGATACATATCTCACACAGGACAGGAAACTCGGACAAACCTCAAAAGGTGCATAGAATCGCGAAGTATCTTGGTGTAAGCGTTGGAGAATTCCTTTCCTTTCTTGCGGCTATTTTGAAGAACATCGTTCGCTAAATAAAATAACATCAGCCGTCTGTCTGCCTTTGAAGCTGAAACAAAAATAGAATTCGACTGTTACATTTTTCAATGACCACCGGCTGAACGTGCCGGGAAACGAAACTTCATTTTATCGCAGCCTCGACGGGTCTGCTGGAAGAACAAAATTATCAAAGCGCTACCTTTCTTCAGCTGCTCCAGCCACACAGCCACCATGTCTTCTGCATGCTTTTTATGGTGAATCATCCAAAGCGAGACTGTTTGAATACTGTCTTGCGTGGACGACATATTCTGCAGCTTGCGTTCAAACGCTTTTTGATTGAGGTGCGCCATGTTGGCCTCCTCGCCATACGCTTAGCTACTTCGCATGCGCACTAACGGAAAGCCACTGACAAATTGTCTGACAAATTGACACCACAGGTGGTCAAATTTCGTTCGATAGGTACTTCATGTAACTAACCTTGTATCCAGATCTCCCACCCCCAAGGGAACTGCATCACAGAGCGCAGAGCCTTCTTCTTCTACTTCAATTCTTCTTTTTTTGGTCCTAGGGAGTGGACACAAAGCCCAGAGCTGTGAGGAAAGTAGAGGACACAAAAAGCAAACTGCGGTGTAAAAAATAACGAAATATAAACGCGCGCGTTTCTGGAAAGAAAAAAAACTTTAACTTCCCTGCTAGCAGAGGTCTCTCACAACGAAGCATTCTCTTTTTTGCCTCGTCGTGAGAGACCTCTGCTAGCAGGGAAAACTTTAACTTGACGTTTCATGCATTCCGACATACCAGGAGCCGATTACTTATCGGCTCCTGGACATACATCATCAGGAGTAGTGTCGGAACATACGAAACGTCAAGTCTTTCCAGAAATGCGTTTATATTTCCTTACGTTTATCACCGCAGTTTGCTTTTTGTTTTTTCTTAAAGCTAAGATGGCCAAAAAGAGAAGAGTATCTACGAAGGTAGAGAACCCTCACGTGTAAGAAAAAACTTGTAACTTTTACATATTAAATAATGCACTCTTATTGGGGTGAACCTTGTTGTTCGGTGTGTGAAGAGAGGTGAGACACGAAAACCCCACTCCTTCATCCCACTTTTTGGTACATTTCTTTGCAGTCCTGTGCACATCACGGTGAACGGCCATCCTGCCTCCTCCACAGGCTTCCCACGACTCAGTGGGGAGCACTAAGCGAGGAAAGCGAGATAAAGCGAGAAATTACACGCGAGAGCTGGAGACAAGCGAGAAGCGCGAGAGGGGAATGATGGGAACGAGCGCAGAGCGACTATCGCGCAGAGTGCAAAAAAAGTGATCGCTCAAGACTTGGGACGAGGCAGAACTGCCCACGCAACCTCGTCCCCAGGACTCACCCATTTTTTAGGGAAAAGCCCTGGGGACGAGGTTGCCAGCCCACGCAGACGTCTAAGGGCTTCCTCCCCTCACGCGTTCCTTTCCCTCGTCAACAAACCCACCTCATGCAAGGATATCCAAGAAAATCTTGAATTCTGGATTCCAAGCTGATTCCAGTTACTGGATTGCGGATTCTAATCATCGTTAGTGGCGCTCCGGATTCCGGAATCTTGGTTACCTTACATGGGATCTTACATGATGGGGTGACAAAGAAAGTCTTCCCCAAATAGGCCTTCGTGCATTATGCTCGTAGTTTTTTTTTACCATTTTATTGAAACAAAAGCCTTAAGCACCGTTTATTTTTTTCACCTATTTACCGATTAACAGAGAGTTACAGACTGCTTTAAGTTAAAATAAAAAATAAAAACAATGAATACAACAACATAAAATTACTAATCAATATGTAAGATTACACAGGGATTGCCTAAATGTACGTAATAGCGAAGTAGATGCTATAATTTCTGGTGGAAGATTGTTCCACCATGCAGGGGTAAGAGTTCTTATAATAATCACATGTACAACGTAGTTGTTAAAATCGATGACTGAGAGACGAGAGCATGGTGTCCGAATTCTGCGCTGAAACTTGTCGTATTCGTAAGTGGCTAACCCATTACTCTGTTTGTACAGCATACAGAGACGTGCGTCAGATCGCCTGAGCTCTAGAGATCTCCATTTAAGAGAAGATGACATGTCAGTGACATAGGGCCATTTATACGAGGAAAAATAAGACGCGTCTTAAATAAGACGCGAACTGTACCATTTATACGAGCATGTCTTATCTAAGACGAGAACAGCTGGTATAAATGGTTCGCGTCTTATTTCTGTTCTTGACTCGTTTTCATGTGAATGTTGCCCGTAGCAACGGCAACCAACGTGGCGCGCCAAAAATTAACGCATGCGCACTATGCGTTCGCGTCTTATGTAAGACGCGAAGGTCTTTTATACGAAGTTTTTCTCGTCTTAGCTAAGACGCCTCTTATCTAGGAACAGGTGTTAAGGGCTGTTCTAAAATAAGACACGTCTTAGCTAAGCCGCGTCTTATTTTAGACGAAAAGTGCCATTTATACGGAAAGTTCGCGTCTTATTTACGCGTCCTATGTAAGACGCGTCTTATTTTACCTCGTATAATAAATGGCCCTATTGTCCAATCTGTCGTATTGCCCGAGTACCCAGCGAGCTGCCCAGCCTTGAATCATTTCCACCTGTTGTATGTTCTTAGCTACGTAAGGAGAGCATTTTAGTGGCATTTTTCGTGGAAAAAAATACTTTTTTTCAGAGATATAAAAAATACGAGTAATTTTTTTTCCGGAGTATCTTTTAGAGAAAACGAAGACAAACTCATAATTCAAAGTGGGGAGACTGGGGAAAAGTCCAGTATCTAAGCAATAGACCACACTTTCTATGGGTTTACCGGCGTGATAACCCACGCGGGATGTTGGGAGAACACAAGAAAAGCTTGTAAATCACGAGCCGAAGGCGCGTGATTGACAAGCTTTTCTCGTGTTCCCAAGTGGGTTATCACGCCGGTAAACCCATAGAAAGAGTGGTCCATTGTATAAAATAACTTTAAGTAAAACGGAGTTTTCTATGAGTTTATCGGCACAATAAACCATAGGTTTTTAACCAATCAGAACGCGTGCAGTATCTTAGTTATCTTATAAAAGATGATGAACAGATTAAGTGGTGATTTAGAGGATTTATTTTTGCTGTTTAAAATGTCATAAACTTGATTAAGTTGTTGTGGTACTACGTCAATACCATTTCGGTAGCGATAGCACCCTGTTAAAACGTTACAATTTATTAAAAATGCCTCTGTATGATGAGCATCATCGGAGCAATTTAGTGACTTTATTGAGGGTGACCGAGTATTTTAGTGGGAATATATGGAGCATTAAAGTGGAGCATTTTAGTGGGGAAACAAAAGCATAATGTACAAAGGCCTATCGGGGCCTATCCCTCGCGCTTGCGTGACCTTTGGCGAATTATCACGAGGTTCCGTGTGCACGTGTGTTCAACGGTCACGAGACTTGGTCGAGACTACCACATTACGGTACATTTTATTCACAAAATTAGCGGAAACTTCTTTAAGGGTACAGTCTTCGAATGCGAAGAAATATCTCACGAGAGCTGACTGGAAAAGTGGCATTGTTGTTATTGGCTGTCCGCACTGCTACTCAAAGATATTATAGGAGCATCGTAGAAACATCGAAACGAGGCCATCGAACTGAAAACAAAGATGGCGGACGAAAGCAACTCTCAAATGTTGAATTCTCAAAATGAGAAAAAAATATTTGACCCTACCGAGTATCAACACACAAGGTACAATCCGCTACGCGGTGACTGGATTCTTGTTTCTCCTCATCGAATGAAAAGACCTTGGAAAGGACAGGTTGAAAGACCGCAGGAAGATGAAATTCCGCGCTGGGACGCAAAAAACCCCTTATGTCCGAGAACAGTGCGCGCAAGTGGAAAGGCAAGTCTACGGATTAATACTATTTAGCTAATACAATATACATGTGTAGAATGGGACTTACTTTCACCTTGTGTTAAAGAGTAACGTGTTCTTGGTGATTTTTCTCAGAAAGCCCACTGGGCATGTGCTATTACATTTAGTACCCCCCCCCCCCCCCCCCCCCCCCGCTGGTTGAGGTACATACCTTTTGGATGAAATAAAATTGCATTCACTCCTGAATATGGTTTACCCCTGAAGAAAATGGGTCTACACCTGAAGAATTTCATGAAAATTAAAGCTCTGGATACCCCAGACAAAATACTCAATTTTTATGGCTTATCCATTATACATACACTTTACATACACTTTATTGATGCTCCCTAAGTGGGCTTTTCAGCTCAATAGAATAAAAAAAAAAAAAAAAAATACAAATATATAAATTAATTGAGAATGTAAATACAATAATATTATAATTACAAAATATATATCAATAATATAATAAAATATAATATAATAATAATAATATATCAACTTAATAAAACATTTGCAAGATGACGTCTAAAATTCCTGGGGCATTTTAAGGACTTAATGTTATCATTCAAGGAGTTCCAGAGTTTGGCTCCTCTGAAAGCAAAGGAGCGCTGCCCTGTTGACAGGCGACATAAAGGTATATCCAAAGCACCAGATGATCGAGTTTGTCTATTATGGACTTGAGAACGTGATTTAAACATATCAGCAAGATAGTCTGGAACAAGCTTGTTAATACATTTGTGCATCATAGTAGCGTCATTTAGAATGAGTTTCTCTCTAATAGGAAGCCATTTCAATGATCGCAACCCATCCGAAATATGGTCATACTTTCTTAGTCCATTGGTCCGGAGTGGGGGGGGGGGGGGGGGGGGGGGACGGATGTCAAATGTGATAGCTGCATATTGCATAAATATAACTCAGATTTTTGAATCTTGCTGGTTTGCACGTGACTTCACTGTGGCCAGATCCCTTGGTGAACAACAAAAGCATTTCTCTCTGCTGGGAACAAGCTAGTCTGCTACACAGCCGTTTTTAGTGTCGTCATGCAACAATCCTCCCCACAAACGTCTGCTGAGAACTGAAAAACATTCCTTTCCCTCTGTGTTTGTGATCTGACGAAGAAACCAATCATGTATGAGAAACTTGACAATATGTGACCTGCAGGGCGCTAGGATGCCAACACTCTCAATTATCGATGAGCGATTTCCCAAAACTATACATGGAAACGTTGTAAGCACATCCATGTCATGCATCACATTTGCTCAACTTGCTTGCTGCTGCTGCTTATCTCATAAATTTTGAATAGGACTATGAGAAAATGGGAGCTGAATTCTTACTGGTTAACTCCGGGAAAGGAATGTGGTTCGATTTTCAGCAGCCGTTTGTGGGGAGAAACATTGCGTGATGACACTAAAAACTGCTGTTTTGCAGACTAGGAACAAGCCTGCAAATGCAGCTGTCTCTCCTCACTCCAACCCACTAGGGACATTTGTAAGAGAGATGGCAGTGCCTTAATGACAGAAATGCCATAGTAATAACATGTATATTCTCCGTAGTGTTTGCAATAATGTCATCAAACGACAAACGTGGTCCCAGGGGTGGATCCAGGAAATTCAGAAACGGGCAGCTCAGACACTTGCCAGCTACATAATTACCATATATTTTACTGAGAATTATTAAAAAACGATACAAAAATTTCACAGACAGAGGGGTGGCTGTGGTCTACTCAGCCAACCCCTTAATCCCCCCATGGGTCCATCTCATTTGGTAGATGTCTGTCAGCAATGTGCTATGAAAGTGTTCCTCAGTTTGGCTCTTTACCATATAAACCTTGTTTTTTTTTTTTTTTTTTCCTGAAGTCTTACCTTTGGAATGATGTTACACCAAGACAACCCACAATAACTTGTGTGCTTTCTTTGCCAATGGCTCAAAAACTAATTTCAACTTTGTACTTTGGCCATTAGCCCAACTGAGCTTGCAGGCAAACTTGCAATCCACATTTAAAGATTAAACAGGGCAATGAAACAAAGTAGAAAAGAAGAAAGAAGTGGGGGTTTTAATGAAAGGATATTTGCAGCTTGTCATCTATTCAGTTCCTAGTCCTGCCCATCAAAGCTTAACTTGGTTGGTGATCTTAAAACTGAGTTTTGTGAGGGCTTGGAAGACACATATTCACAGTCTGTGATTAATCATGGGGGTACTTCCTAACATGTAAATATTATTCTATTCCCTGGCTTATTCTTCACAACCTGCTAGCACTGACAAAATTTCAAAGAGGTTTGCAAAGTATCCATGACTGATAAATGTCACTCAGGACTGTACATGGTGCACCAACTTAACTGTTTTGGAAGTACAAATTTGTAATTGTATGCAATCTCATTTTAAATGTTTTCAACTAAAATATTTATTGCTTTTTAATTTATTGAAGGAGAACCCAGACTATGAAAGCACTTATGTATTTGAGAATGACTTTCCTGCCTTACTTCAAGAGGAGGCCCCATCGCCAGGTATGTTATTTCTGTTTTAGTTAACAAGTCTGCCCTCAAAGTCTTGATCAAAACCAGGATAAGTTGATAAAGAAACCAAAATTGTTTGTAGGCATTAACCCTTGTTTATTGTCAGGTGCATCTACTCATCCATTACTCAAGTGTGAGCCAGCTCAAGGAACTTGGTAAGATTACATTTGAATCAAATTTATATTATTATTATTATTATTATTATTAAATTATTATCATTATTATTATCATTGTTATTATTATTATTATTATTACTAAGAATTATTATAAGCTATATTATGTTAACAGCCTTCACTGATTACACATCTCTTAAGCAGGGATGTGGCCAGCCTATATACCCAATCAGCCTAGTCTACAATTATTTCCCACTAAGTGTAACTTAACTTTGGTAATTTGACTAAGTTTGTAGACTAATGTTCCTAAAGTCCCCAGTTATTCATGGTCAGCAATAGTAAGGGCTAGGAGACAAAGGAAATTGAGAATCAACCTAGGTGAAACAATTTTCACCTAAATGTCATTTTGAGCTACAGTGTACAACGTAAATGAGAAAGAAGCAGCAACATAAATTTTGTTAACCCATTCGCCCCTGAACCGCCTGTAACCGCCCAAGCGGATCCACGTCCTTTCTACCCTTTGTGACGTCATCAGTTTTAACGGTCAAGGACAACTTTGTCCACTAACTTGTGCAGAGTGAAGAGATCTTTCAAACCATACCAGAATGAGCACAATTCAGTCAAGGACACCGGAGAAAGAAGCAAAAAACCATGTGACATTGACCTGAAAGTCTCAATGAAAATCTTGTTCCATTGTTCACCTACCTTTCCTTTCACCTAATCCAAAGATCCCAAAAGCTTTCCTAAAAACTCTTCCCACCAAAACGAAGCCTACAAAATGCCCAGCAAGAGAAAAAAAAATGAGGCAAGAAAAGCGAAAAAAGAGGGGAGGAGAGAAAGCGAAAAGTAAAAGTCAAGACTGCTGTGTCACTTTTAAACCCAAAAACTATCACGAAATTTTGCTTTCTGTGCATGCCCAAACTTCGCAAGCTGATATTTTGCATCTGGATAAGAAGGCCGCGACGTGTGCGACCTGTAAACTGGTTTGTGGTAAGTTTTAGCTCTTTATAGCATGACAGTGACCAGAAAACCACTCGACTAGCTTCAAAACGCGTTTTTTGGGAAAATCTCCAGGAGCGAATGGGTTAAAGAACCCATGATTTTGTGAATGAAATCTGCCCTAGCCTGCTTGCAGAGCACTTCTTTCTGGCAGTGTATGAAATTGTATGTGTCTCTGGTATTTCTTGTAGCTGTTGTTTTTTTATGTTTTTGTGATATGCATGAACAATTTCATACCCAGCACATGCTAAAAACCATGCCAGAAAGAAATGCCCTGCTACGATCAGGGTAGATGACATCTTTGTTGTCAGCAGTATGTCACCATTCCTCTCAGATGTGCCCTTGAGGAACCAGGGCCACTGTTAAGAATGGTGAGTCCTTTAGGAAGGACATGTATGTATGTGTATGTACTATCCATACATTTCAAGGTTGAAATTATTCATTATTATTTATACTCAGCAGAGTGATGTGCTTTCATCCCTGGTCTGATGTCACTCTTCCTCTGATGTCTATTGAAGAAATTTTGGAGGTGATACGAGAATGGATCAGACAGTTCCAGGAGCTAAGCAAAACATATCGCTGGGTTCAGGTAGTTTTTAATCTCTCATCTCTCTTTGAATGATTGCCCAATCATGTTAAATAAACAGCAATAAATTTTCAATTTTGTAAAAATGAAACCTACCTGATTTGGTCTATCTGATTAGCCCTGCTGTTTGTGGGTCAAGCAGTTTGTGAAATTTTTTTCATTTTATTGTTGAAAATTATAAACTTGAAACTTAAACTTGACCTTGATTGATAGTGAGAATTTCACAGATTAACACTTCATCTATTGGTAGATATTTGAAAATAAAGGTGCTGCCATGGGATGTTCGAATCCTCATCCACATTGTCAGGTAAGTCACACTGCTAGTGTTAGTGTCACTATACTGTATAATTTATTGATTTAATGATAATTGATACTTTTTCATTGCTACAATACTCATCAGCCCAAACAAAATGTTTTTTCAATGAGATTAGTGGGCAGGATAAATATAGTAGCAGGTGGCAAAGGTCAAATTTATGTGGTTTTAATATAAATTTGATATTACATGTACTCAACCTAAGTGTTAAGGCAGCAAATATTTCATTGGAATCAGCAATTGAAGTACTGGCCACCAGCCTACTCATTTTTACTGGGCTGCTCATTTAAACGGGTATAAAAAGGTAAATTAGAGACTTT
Source organism: Porites lutea (assembly GCF_958299795.1). Taxonomy (NCBI): domain Eukaryota; kingdom Metazoa; phylum Cnidaria; class Anthozoa; order Scleractinia; family Poritidae; genus Porites; species Porites lutea. The sequence continues at coordinate 16,046,360 of NC_133205.1, read as the reverse complement.
ACGAGACTGCGAGACCTTGGTTTCAAAATTTGAAACTGAGACTGTGCCCATGAACTCTGAAAAATAATCGACTCCTGAAGGCCAAACGGAAAGAGGAAACGACAAATCTGAGACTCCGAGACACGTCAGCAAAAAGAATTAGAGACTCCGAAATGCAAAAATCGTCTGAGAACAAGGCTTCAAAACCATTCAAAATGCTTCCAAAATTTCGAGATTGCGCCAGGATTTTATACCCCTATTTAAAGATAGTGAAATATCACATGTTGGACAAAAAAATATTCTGTAAAAGGATAAGTATTAGTACATGATGTACATTGTATATTTTCATGACTTCTAATTGCCAACTTTTGATTTCCAATTGTTTTTAGATTTGGGCAAGTTCCTATTTACCTAATGAACCGGCAGTAGAGGTGAGTATACAGCATGATATTTTACGGTATCGTCTTCTTGAAGTCAGAACAAGCAATTACAATCTGCAGGGACTTTCCTCTTCTTAGATTTGTCTCCTTTTGCCTTCTGCTCTCTCATGACTTCTCGTGACTTCCCAAAATGGAGAGCTTGCTTGCAGGCTTCGTACATTAAGGTGGGAAATCTAACATGCAATTCATTTTGCATTTTTTTTCATCTTTTTACTTGTGTGGTAGGATCGTACCCAGAGGGAATATCTACAGAAACATGGAGTGCCGATGCTAGTTGAATATGCAAAACTGGAAGCAGAACTGAAGGTTAGTATGAGGAAAGTTAGCTGTTTTTCAATGATCATCTGATCTTAATGACTCCTGGCTAGGATGCCCTCTCGCAGAATCAGATCAACAAATAAGGCTAAACACAAGCCACAGAAGGTTGCACTAGTTGCAGTTGTAACCTGAGAAAACAGCCGACATTTCACGACGCCACCACTGGTTTCCCCGGGAAAAGACGTCTGAGAAACGAGGGCAGAAATTCCATACCGGGGAGACCCTGCTCCATACTGATGATGTTTCACTACCAAGATCTGATTGATTGAAAATTTGCTTCATCGAACAAGAAGCACTACCCAGATCTGTGTAGTCGGTTCTTTAACGTCATTTCGCGGGAAAACCTTTGGTGGCACCGCGAAATGTCGGCTGTTCTTTCAGGCAATTGCATTTGAAGCTAAACCCTCTTTGTGTTGAACTGAACAATAAAATAAGGTAGTTTTTTTGCAACGGTGTTTCTTCGTTCTTGGATAAGATTACGTGGAGCCATTGCTGGGCTAACCGCAGGCTAACAGTACGTCGCCAGTAGCATTACATTACATTTTCTTTAATTCAAATCTCTTATAGGTTCGAATTGTCGTGGAAAATGATGACTGGATTGTAGTCGTGCCTTACTGGTAAGTTCCTGTACATGTAGCCTCTGGTGACAGTATTGAAGTTTTTTGCAGAATGTCAAGAAAGCCAGGGATATTCGTTTAACCTTGGAAAAGGTTTCTGTTAGTGCTAGTCATTTGTTTTATCAGCCAAAAAAAAAAACCAACCAACCAAAACATGGACTCGCCATTTTGCTACCGTTTCGCTGTTTGTCGTTGATCGTCAACCCAGTTTCTGTTCCCCCTAGTTATCTAAAAATTTCGGCAGTCTTTTTGTAAGCTGGGAATTAGTTGCATGTACGCTAAACCAACCAAGAACCCTGCGCATTTGAGTCCGTTTGCTAAGCCAGTGAAATTCTTACACTGGTGTACTTGTTGCTTCAGTTTTGTTTATGTGTTACTATTTCAAGGTCAAACAAAAAGCACTGTAATCTAGAACTCAGTTTGAAGCTCGTTAGGTGGACTAAAGCACAATATAGCAAAGCGCGTGCATAAGATTCCTTATTCCATCGTGGAAACGAACTAAATGAAAGCATACACATAAGTTCAACGATCCAGGTTTTTCTTTTCTTGTGCTTAGCTTTGTGCTTGTATCTAAGTTTATTTTTCCTTGACACCAGACTCCCGTACTCATACTTGTGCTTGCATCGACAGTTTACATCAAACCTTTGATATCAATGTTATTCCCATACAATACGCAAAAGTCGTCATAAATGACTACATCCCTGAAATAGCTTCTCTTTTTCTGTTTGTTTTTCAACCTCGTTCCCAGGTTCTCTCTCCTGTAGGAGAGAACCCTGGGAACGAGGCTATTTGCTTTTTCTTTTTACTTTATCGCGTAATCGCTCTCTTCCAGGGCAACATGGCCTTATGAAGTCCTCCTTCTTCCAAGAAGACACGTACAACGATTATCAGATCTCACTTCAGAGGAACAAAGAAGTAAGGCATGATCGGTTGAGAGTGGCTGCACTAAGTGGAACACTTCCCCCCCCCCCCCCCCCCCAATATGACAACTCTATTAATACTACCCCACCCCTGTTAATACGCCCACGCCGTTAGTCGACCCCGTTAATACTACCACGGCACCCCGTGATTACGACTCCCCGTTGACACGACCACTCCGTTATGACGATTTTAAGTCATTTCCATATACTACGACCTCGTCATTAAATACAGGCATCCTGTTACAACTAGCAACGTGCACCTTTTGGATTCTTTAGTCGTTATTTTTTATAGGTTTTCACTGTTTTAACCTCTTGTAAGCGACGAGTATACAGCATGGGACCACACATGTAACTAAGTAATTGCATGCAATAAATTCTCTTCCTGAAAAGTAGATGTATCGGGACCTTTACTTGGAAAAAAACCCCTGTGGTTTGTATTTTGTGTAGTCATTTAAAGGAGCTGTGTCACCAGATTTATCAAAATTCTAACAGTATGAACTGCCACCGAATTAAATAAAACATACAAATAACCGCTCAAAGCAGGAATAAATGACACAACAAATACTAAAGAAGGCGCGGATGGACAAACTTGCAACTGTGGGTTTTTGAAAACTTGTTAGCCTAACGGTTTTTCAAAGCTCATTTTTGTTGTTTGTAACATACGATATAATACGTGGGACGAAAATTTGTTGGACAATAAGCTGTGGGTGCCGTATTTATTCGATTAACCGCCCTGGGCTGAGTTGCTCAAAGCATGGTTAGCTTTAACCATTGGTTAAGCAGTATCAAAACCAATACGTTGTCAAGGTATTAAACGCTGGTTAACGCTAACCATGCTTCGAGCAACTGGGCCCTGGGCGCTTATTAAATTTTTGGACCTTGAGAGTGGGCGCTTATTCGAATAAATACGGTAACTTATAAGCAATTTTTTCACTTACTTTAAGTTCTATAGCGCATAAGAAAGCGTAATTGGAAAAATTAACCCTTTAACGATATCCATACATTGTCAAGAGATTAGGTTATGAGAAGTAATAAAATGATCACCAAAGAGAAAATGCCTTGATCTTTTATTAAATTCTCTCAACACATTTTGTAAGGAAATGTATGGAGATCAGTTTGGAGAATTTGTATGTGGATATTGGGGCTTAAAGGGTTAACCGTGAATCAGTAGACATCCGTGACACAGTCCCTTTTAGGGTGGCTGGACTTTATCATGATGTAACGCCACTCCATTAATACGACAAACATTTCATGGCCCAGCAGTGGTCTTTATATTAACGAGTTTCTAGTTCACCCTTTATTATTTGATTGCCGCTCTTTTTCCAATTTCTACGTTTTTTTTTTAAATGTAATTCCAGGCCTTGCTGATATTATGAAGAGACTGCTTATTAAGTATGACAACTTATTCGAGGTGTCGTTTCCTTATTCCATGGGCTGGCATGGTAAGTAACAAGACATGTTTTTACTTAGCATTTTCCTCTACAGCGCGCGGGAGCAAAGGTAGCGCAGTGGTGAGGGAACTTGCCTCCCACCTGACCAATGTACCTCGGGTTCAAATCCTGGCTTCGACGCCATATGTGGGTTGAGATTGCTTTTGGTTCTCTCCCTCGCTCTAAGATGTGTTTCTTTGGATTCTTAATTACAATTAAAATTGTCTTTGCTACTTCGAGGTCACAAGACGTCTAGCAATGAGACTATTTAAGTGTTTTTATATTGAACATCCACAAACAGTATGAATAAATACTGTCATGTAGATAACGCTTTCAGCTCTTTGATGCTGGTGCCAGGTTTTTTTTCCTTTTCAGTGCACGAACACGAAGAATTCTGCTCTTTGTTTCAACCTCTTGTCCAACATGCTTTTTTAAACAACAATATGTAAACCAACAAGATTCTCCCCCGCTGTAGCCTACGTGGCAGGCGCTTGGAAGTTACATGCGAGAAAGAACGGGGTGCGCGACGAAGACGCGCGAGGGGAGAGGAAGCTCCTTGCGTGTCTCCCTCGCGCGCCCCTTTTTTCTTCAAGCACCTACTGTGCAGGCTATCCCCGCTGTGATTCTCTCTTTATGTTTTTAACAATTACACTTCATACTGCATTTTTCATTGCTTTTATCAGGAGCACCGACAGGCAAACAGGACACAGACTGCAGGTAAATGAATTTTATTAGACTGTTCACAGTCGCCTATTTTTCCGTAAAGTTTTTTTATTTTTATTTTTTATTTTTATAACAACTTTATTTGTAATAATCAATACAAAAAGGCTGCCATCAGGGAGGAACTGAATCCTCATGTAAGATGACCCCCTAAAAATATCTACAAAGCTATTAAGGAAATATAAGTCAGATAAAAAACTATTATAATGTAAGGAGAAATGTAAAAGATATCACTAAAATATATCTATTAATGATGGGGTTATTAAAAATTATCTAATTATCAAATTAAGTATGCAATCGCAACAATTTTATGTTCTTTCTTACTAGTTTAAAAAGTGTTCTCTTAAGCCCATTTTAAATTTTGACAATGAATCGGCACATATTAGAGAATCTGGTAACGAGTTCCATTTATCTATATATCTATGCCAGAAAGAGGGTTTCCAAATCTTCCTACTATTTCTTGATCTAGTGCTAGCAGGAGAGAAAGATAAATAATTGTCAAGCTTAACTCTCGAGAAACCATTAATAAACTTAAATAATGGTTAATAAACTTAAATAATGGTTTCTCGAGAGTTAACCTTGACAAGGTACGGTAAAATGAGCAACAAAAACGGGCAACTTGTTGAATAGCTACGGTGATTTTTTTACCTCTGCGTCCTGCGTCCCTGATGCATAAGAATCCTCTAGGACGTAAAATTGTTCATGGCATGCGTCCCCTAGGACGCAAAGATCGATCGATCTGAAGTTGTCTTTGTAGAAAATCCTGTTTGGTGTGATCTCTGTGTCTGTTCTTGTGGCTGTTGTTTAACGACGCACATCTTTTTTAGTCTTTTTTCTGTTTTACAATAGGAGGAGTAAATTTTTATTTCAGTAAACTGTAATACAGAGTTTTGAAGTCTGTCTTCATATTAACTATCTGGTTAGACAAAGACTCGAGCAGTTTTAATTTAGGACTCGTTGTCGTTTGAACTGGGACTCACCGTAACTATTTGTAACAAGTCACTGTCACTATGTTGCGCGCTTAACTACCCAAGAATAAATTTGCAGCAAATCTTTTCATGTGGAGCGTTTTACCCAAGGCAAACTTGTTTTGCATCAAGTCATGTAACTTCCGTGTATGGCGTGACTCCCGCGTAATTTTATCCAATCAGAAGTCTGTATTCACTCAACTTGCAACAACCTGATTAGTTCAGTACAAGGCAGGTTTGAACGTGGGTTGTAAAACGTGCAACATCGCTTTTTAACTCGTTCTGCTGCACTGTTGAAAAACAAGTTGACGTTTTTGTTGCCAGTTTTGCCGTAGCGTTGCCTCTTAGCAGAGGAATACCAGGGAAAATAGGTCTCTGCTTGCTGAAAAACCGTAGCGTAAGATCGTCGAGAACAAGCGCTACAGGCGGCCATTTTGACTGAGTGAACAATATGGGACAAAAGTGTTCACACACGTGGCCCCTTATTTGCGTAGTAGATATATCTATTCCCTCCCCCTGTAAACCCCACTCCCTCCCCCAAACCAATATTGTGTTTAAAGCTATCAAGTCTTTCTTCAAGTACAAACAATATTGATTCGCGGGTGGGGGTAAAGCTGTTGAGCTCAATTTGGGACATACTAAATAGTCAGATTCTGAAACCAATCTTTGTCACACAGTATTTTGCAAGAGAAAGAGCAAAACGTTGGATCCCTAGGGGCCGGGAACTGCCACAAATGTGTTTTTGGGGTATCTCTTGGAAATACTTGTTTACGTTAAGGAAAAAAACTACGACGACTGACAATGGAATGAAATTTTGCCGCGGTCGCCATTCAATACAGCTACTGATACTGAAACCACCGCATACTGCATGGCCACTTTTTCACGGTAAATATGTGAGTCGGATGCGTGGCTTTAAGGCGATCCTACTCAGGTTATTTGCTATGTGTTTCAACTAAGCGATTTGAAAATATTACTTATCTTTTTGTCTGGCAGTCACTGGCAGCTACACGCCCATTACTATCCCCCTTTACTTCGTTCTGCCACGGTAAGCTAGTTGCTATTGTTGTTGATTACCAGGGAATTTAATTAAGATACCACGGGGTCGAAAAATTTATTTGATAATGTAAATTTTGCCTCGTTCGGGAGAAAATTGCTTTTAGGTCTGATTCGGTTGATTGATTCGATGCGTCCTAGCTTTGACGCCTGACCCAAAAAGTTAATTTAGGTCGACCCAAGTTAGAGTTTGGTTCGTTGTATGAAAAGTTCGACGTTTGGCCTAGGCCTAAGGCACCCGATCTCTGCTTACATTTCAGAAAGCAACTCGTCGTCGGTGTTTTCGTGCGAGTGTATCCTTCTTTAAGTTTACTCTAACCCCCTAAAAAAAAAAAAAACCAACAACGTTGCTGGTGTTGTTTGCAACTTTTTATTGTTTCAAACAATCCACACGACCTAAAAATAACAGACAGGTTTAAATTGTTTTTCTTATTTACAATTTTAGTATAATTAACAAGTAAGCTATTCACAGACTTTGTGTCATTACACGAGGTAGAGAAACAATGGAACATGAAGTCTCCTACAAGGTTACCTTAACGGCAAGAGAGATGTTTTTTGTACCTAATAAAACGAATCCTTTGTTGTTGTAGGTAAAGAAATTTATGGTTGGTTATGAGATGTTAGCTCAGGCACAAAGAGACCTGACAGCAGAACAAGTGAGTAATAAGTTGAATGTGGGGAGTGAGTCGGATTATGACATTTACAGTGTATTTACCAGTCAAATCGAGACTTTAACATCCATCCGTCAACGGGCATACTTTTCGTCTCCATGCCCAGGAAGTATAGGTATGTTAATAGGGCTGGTTCACCATTTTTGCATTGTCCATGATAGAGAAGTGTGACGTCACAGAAGTAAAGTTTTATGACGTTATAGGATTGGTTGGTATATCCAAAAAGAACAAGATAGAAAAAGCCCCCCCCCCCCCCACCCCCTGTCAAAAATCAACTTGTTAGTGCAAATTAGCGGGGAGATCTAAGCACCGTATGAACTGATGACTTCATAAAAGTCCTTCTAAGATTGACATGGATCGTTTACGATCCACTTTCAAGATGGGCACGACCCAGCTTCACTCAGTTACAGAAACCTCACCGAAATCACTGTTCCTTTGTGTGCACAAAAACCTTATCCGGTATGGTTTACGTGCTGGCAAAAGAGCTATCCGTTACAGTGTAGGCACTTAGCCTTATTTTGTTTGTTTGTTTTTATATTTCAAAACAATATTCCCTTCACTAAGCGATGTTCTTTCTTGTTATTTAGGCAGCAGAAAAACTCAGGAACCTTCCAGATGTTCACTACAAGGTAAAATCAGATTCATAGTCCAAAATGACGTGAAAATGTTATAGTTTTCTCCGTGCTGATTGGCCCGCGAAGTCGGGTTTTGAGTGAAAGATTCTTTTGATTTCTGCAGATAAGATTGAGGGAACAGGGGCTAATTAAAATAGGGGCAAAAGAATAGTTTATTTCTGCCATTATGGAATAAGATGGAATAGTGCTCAATAAAGGCTCCCCATGCCTAACCCAGGGGATAAACTTGTCAAATACTTTGAGATTTTTTTCCCCTAATTTTGAAGAGCAAGGAACGCTGCCAATAGTTGTTGACGACTGTCTTACAAAATAATTGTTAACAGTAAAACTGCAATGTTTGTTACCGAGAACTTTTCAATAGAAAAATAGTTTTGCCATTGATTATTATCTTTTCCTCAAGTTTGTAATCGACAGCCTGCTTCACCGACTGGCTTTGTTTTCATACCATAACTTTCTGTTATCGACAACTAAATACTTAGTTAACAACAACTTACTGTAAAATCAAGATCCCTAGTGTCTGGCGTCCCAGAGAACGCCAACTCGCATTCCTAGTCCAATCAGAAAGTTCATATTCTCCTCTGTATTTCGAATTGTGTTATTTTCAAATACTTATAAGTTCTTTTGTCTATTTTTTTTTTGGCTAATTTGTTTATACATCTTTCAGAACAAATAAGATACAAGGCAAGGAAAGGCAAATGGACTCTCTGAATCAGAGATTCAATAACAGAAAAGCAAGACTTCTTGGTGCTTCAATATTGCGGGACGGTGCGGGGAATATCAATATATGATGGCGTTTTGTGTCCTTTTTATAAGAGTTCTTCGCGATTTAATATGAACAATTGTATGGATAATAAGCAAAGTGTTAAATTTACCAGCAGCCTGTCAAGGTTTTCAGTCAGTAAAGGAATGACAGTCTGATCGTCATTTTTGTCACCTCTAGATTTCCTTTTAAATTAAGAGCACTAGGTGTAGTGATTTAGGGTTAGGAGACAAGGAATATATCTGTATTTAGTAAAATCCAACTAGTGGTCTATTATCAATGCTGCGTTCTGATTGGTTGAGCTATCACTAGGCTATATGTTATAGCCCACTAGTAGCGAAAAGCGCTGGCTTTTTGGCGACAAAAGAGGATTGACGTCTAGCTTTAATTGGCTAGAGTTGTTTTGTCTCGATATTTTTGACCAACTAGTTGGATTTTTACTAAAACAATTATTCCGCTCGCTCTCATGGCCTCTGAGTCAATAGCCCATTCGGCCTTCGGCCTTATGGGCTATTGACTCAGAGCCCACTTGGAATCGAGGAATAATTGTTAAATATATTTTTTCATGTTTGTGTTACGTTACAGCCATTAGTGTTTTGGACAACCTGACCGGGACCCGGCCATTACGGACGCCTATCTCTTACGGACAGTTCTCTTGGTTCTAAAGATACAAAACTTTGTTATTATCTAGCTGATCTGTACTTCTATAATACACACACCTGTCTATTACAGACAGTTTTGTTTGTCCTAATCATGCCCAATTTATTCCGTTACCAGTCGCTTTGGAGACCGCGCTGACCTGGAAACTAGTTTTGCCACTTTGAAAAGCGTTTTGCTCAACCCGAAATAAAAAGTACGCGTGGGATTCACCATGATAATTTTTTGGGGTGATTTTTGCAGGCATGTCATCAAAACTTGAAAACGTTGGCCCAACCTTTTCAAGTTTCAGTCCATGTCCATCCTTGTCGTCCGTAGCAATAGACCACAGGAAACAGTTTAAATTTGCAAATCAGCCAAGAAATGGTATCTAATGCGCATGTGCATAAGCTGATAGTGTCCCTTTAAATTCCCGTACCTTGCATCAAGAGAGAAGTTTACAAATACACCCGCTTCGACCCTAGGCACGCACAGTGCCTGTGATATCGTGGGAAAAATACACTTCACTCCTGTTTTGCATCCTTCCCATAATGTCCTGCGTCTTTCTTTCAGCGCATTTGCGGGAGGCCTGGAGACAAGAAAGCTCAGCCATTCCTTTCTCTTGTTCTTAATTTGTTGTGAATGAATTGCCCTAGTGGTTTAAATTAATTTTAATACGGCCGTCAAGGTCAGATGTTTTTAATACAAAAATTAGAATAATTGTATGTTAAAATTATCTGTTGTTAGCTAGAGCACAAATATGATGGATAATAAATGGTATTTTTTTTTAATTAACAAGATTCTGTAGTACTTGAATATGTGAACCATTAACCAATAAGCCATTTGCATGATGGCGTCTTATTAGTGGAGCTTGCTTTAGCAGCGAGACTCAAGAAATGCAATTTTTTCTTTTTCTTTCTTTTTTTTTTTTCGTGTATGTGCGCCAAAAGGGGGCACATGGTCCCAGGTGAAGTAGAACTGGGCTGAGTTGCTCAAAGCATGGTTAGCTAACCAATACGTTGTCAAGGTATTAAACGCTGGTTAACGCTAACCATGCTTCGAGCAACTGGGCCCTGGAAGCGAGAAGCCTTCGTATAATACGTTAACTCGTTTAATGTCTTGAACTACGAAACATGCAAACCGAGTACAAGCGCAAGTGCTAGTGCGAGCGCCGCTAAAGAGCGCATGGTAAAAAATTATACAAGATGGAAATCACGTGACTAGTACTGAATTATGCATGTTATTCTACACCAGGGCCGGGTTGTTCAAAGCTGGGTTAAGATAACCCAGTGTTAGTTCGAAATCTGAATTCAGATATGAAAGCTTAACAAGCAAATTCAGTTTAATTCTTTTTGTCAACAATTTGATGATTGGCTACTCTAAAAAGAATAGAGAAAATTGTCCGAGAAAATGCTTTTGATAAAAAGAAAAAGAGACCCCGGGTTAAAATTTAACCCTAGGTTAGCGCTAATCGGCCTTCGAACAACTGGGCCCAGGCGTTCCTAGCGGAGACCGTGGAAACTGGGGATAAGAATCGCGAGGAATCCGCGACGGCCTTGGGAAAGATATGCAGCTAGGCTTAATGATGTGGTCACCGCCACCAGGGGAGATGGAGGGGCGAAAAGCGCCTTCTGCAGGCAATCCCATCACACTGCGAAATTTAACACCACGCTGCCCACATTAACGGCAGAAGCGGCAAAGGTTCATTATCGACCACGATCGCCTAGAACTCTGGGATTAGTAGAACGCAGGCATGTTCCCGAGACGCGCTCGTTATATATGCAGTTAGACCTCATGGAGAATAGCTTAATACCATCAAGAAACTTTGACTCAATTTGACCGCACAGGTTGTAGGAAACGTCAGTCACTGTCAACGATAACAGTCCTATTCAGAACTACCTTCACCCGAACGATCATACTCAACCTACTTATTAAATGAATCCAGGGTTCAAACCTTTCCCAGAATTGCAAATAGCATGTTCCAGTTCGGCCAAAAGCGTGAAAGTGGCAAATTGCGATAACCCACGAAAATATAGCCTGAGAAAACAGCCGACATTAAATTTTTGCGACGTGCATTGGAGTGGATTGACCAAGGCTGCGGGAAAAAACCCGAGCACTCTCAATTCAAATGAATTTCGGAACAAAAGCTTACTATAATTTTTCTCAGTTGATGTAAGAGACACCGGGTCACTTCACATTGCAGCCCAGAGATCTCACATGAAGCGACAGTCACACAGATCACGGGTCAGTGGGTCACTAACCACTGATGGCAAAGTGTAGAAACGCAGCTGTAGCTGTGACTCGGACTGCGATGTGCTCAACACCTCGTCCTAAATCACTTTACCCTTTAGCTTCATTTACCAAGAAAAAATTGGACTTCAAATACTCCTCCCTAGAGCCAAGTAAATAAATAAATAAATAAATAAATAACGATTTGCAGGTAGCACATCCACATAGTGGTTCTTCGTCTACCTGATTCCTGGTCGAATTGGAATGTGGAAATGTTGGTTTTTGAGGAGAGGGGAAAACCGGAGTACCAGGAGAAAAACCTCTTTGAGCAAAGGAGAGAACCAACAACAAACTCAACCCACATATGGCGTCGACGCCGGGATTTGAACCCGGGCCACATTGGTGGGAAGCGAGCGCTCTCACCACTGCGCCACCCTTGCTCCCCCTGGTACAAGCTGGAGGGTGGCGGTGGGTGGGAGCCAAAGCTGGCAGGTTGCGATACATGTATGCTGTTTCTAAGTCCCTACCAGGGTGGAGGAAACTTGTGAGGCAACAAATTACATTTCGCGCGCACTTCGTCCCTTTTCCAGATTAAGAAACTTCTAACAAGTCTTGAATTGTTTTGTGTGTGAAAATTTTCAGACAAGAGTTAGACATTTTAATTTACTTTCCCAAAAAAGAAAAAAGGAAGAAAGCATGAAAGTCGGAAGACGAAATTGCCACATAGCTTTCCCACTCGATTAACCTATTTCCAGCAAAATACTCAATAGTTTCTGAAGGCGCTGCAAAAGAAAAACTAGTAGACAGTGAATTGGAATTAGTATTGTTAATTTATTTATGACATTCAACACAGATACCACCCACGAACATTGAAAGGCTACAGATCTATCAGACGAATTCCAATCGGTAATGGCAACTTCACAGTATGATAGTAAAATTCTTCAGTCTTCTTGAAATAGTTGTGTGAACGAGCCATTCGACATAAACCATACCCACAAAGCCTTGCGTGATGCGAAAGACGCCTGCCGCTGACATTTTTTAGGGGGTTCGCCTGATAAGCTCCTGAAGTCTTTGCACCCGCGCAGAGCAAGCAATATTTTTACAAAAGAAAAGAGTTTTCTCCAGTTTTTTAAGCCAGAGGTTTTGCTAGGCAAAAGGAGCTCGCTCTTTTTTGCCATGGGAAAAGGTGTTATGTTACACAAAGGTACAAAATATACATCGCGGCAAAGTTCCAGTCCTCGACCAGTTGCCATATCACGTCTCTTCGTTCCCAGAATCCTCGCTATAATCCATACAATCGTCGTCGTCATCGTCGTCATCTACGTCATCGGCATAATCATCGTCGTAGAAATCTGTAAAATCCTCGGGTTCGGATCGCGACGGTCTAGATTTTACACAGTAATCTTCCACTGTCGTGGGAACTTTTATGTTTTCTTTTTCAGCTTCAAGTTTGGTACGTGAAACTTGTTTTCTAAAAAATTGGAAATAACACCAAAGTTTGTGCAATGTACTTGGTAACAAATGTTAATGTTTCCATGGTAACAAAACTCTAAAAGGAAGCTTATTCACCTCAGGGTACTAAAAGCAGTAGCCAACCAGTGGCCAATCTTGACTTGGTCGCTTTCTTTGGGAAAAATAAAATCCGGAAATTTGAATCCAAAAACAGAACAGGTGTTTGTTCGCTAACTTAACGTAAAATTTAAAGAATCCGTTCTTCGATTACCAGGTTTCACTATATCAAATCTGACATTTTCGGATTAATGATCCATACATTTGTTGAGGTGCAGAATTAAAAAGAGAACACCTAATGAACAGTTCTCCCGTCAAAACCAGGTTGTCTAGACAAAGATAATGAATCAACTTTTCAACAGTTTCACTTGCTTAGAGGCATGTAAGCCAAGGATGTTCTCACTACACCTGTGTGTTCAGTTCCTCATTAGCTCATTTTGCAGTTCGCCATGACCCCGGAATACAGGCAGTGAAGATTCATTTTTACAGGTTTGCCCTCCTCAAATCAGAAGATGACCTTTTTAAAACTCTTTCTATTATTCATTTTCATATTTCAGGCACATTCCTGCTGGTATTAAGACGGAATCCACCACGAAATTGAGTAATTGTAATTTTCAGTGGACAAAAATCTTGTACAGAATAATCAAAAACATATTGCATTCTTTTTTACATTTTTCAAGACCTAAAGATGTAATAAATCATCTGTAACAACACCAAAGAAAATTTCTTTTGGGGGAGCCCAAGAAAATAATGTCAAATTTCACAAAATTACATCTTTCACATGAAATTTACAGAGATTTACCTGTGTTTTCACAATTCTTGTGAAATTTGAAATTTATTTTCTCGGACTCCCATGAGAAATTTTCTTTGGTGTTATTACGGATGACTAATTCCATCTTAAGGCCTTTAAAAAATGTAAAAAAGAATGCTATATTCTTTAAATTATTCTGGTACAAGGTTTTTGTCCGCTGAGAATTAAAATTACTCAATTTCCAAGTGGATTCCGTCTTGACTACTTGTGAATAGTTTACAACAGGTCCAGGCTAATGGTAACCCTGTATCAATGAGTAATTAGTGTTTGTATTCAGCAGCAATTTTTACTGCGATAAGTAACTATAAAAAGCTATTGTGTGACCTTTTATTTGAAAGCAGGTTGACTGTATTCTTTAATGGTACTAGTTTGGTCCTTGAAAACTGCAATTTCTTGGGATACACTGCCAGTTTACTAAATGAAAGCTGTGCTCTAGCAGCACTTGGTGGCAGCTGGCACCTAACATTTGTTCCTTGGCAAGAAGAAAATCTTAGCCTTTTTCTTAGAAATTATACACTGGGCACCCTGGATTTCACAGTTTCAGAGCACTGGGCTACCTTCAATGTTTCTTAGAGCACAGCCTTGAAATGAGTAGAAGAAGAATTTGAAATAAGCACATAACTCACTTGACAATTTTTTCGTATTCATTGTCTTTTCCTTTTGAGTCTCTCCATTTTCTGAACATCACTGAAGCGTCCACATTGGCAGGTGAAAATGTGTTAGGTTCATTTAACAAGGAAATCACACTCAAAAGGATAGTCCTAAAAACAAGAATATAACAGCATGAAAGTGGATTTTTGCATGACGGTTTTTACATCTGGATCCATATTAATTTTAAATGAGTATTTATTCCACAGAAACATGGGGAAAATTTTTCTCTTGATGTATTTTGCTATTCAAGATGGCAAGTGCAAAGGTCACATATTTGCAGATGGAACCATTCAGGTATTTGCCAACACCTCTGGCCACAAGTTCACACTGGATGATGCTAAGATCGTGGTGATGGAAGAGGATTTTGTTCTTAACTACAGTCATCTGGCCCTGGTGTTCTTTGGTGACTAAAATTCTCATGCAGTACCTTATTTTCTCTCCTCTAACTTTCTTCCTTTAGATCTACTCTACTTTAAATCTGTTGTTATTCTAATGCATGATATATCTAACAGTTTAACACCTACTAACATAATTATCTAACTTATTTGCTTCCCAATCTAATACTCATTCATATAATACAAGATCATCTTCAAGAGGTGACTTTTTGTTAAACACTCAAGGTTAGACAAACAAACTAAGCCTTTTTCAAGATATGGTGTAAAAAATAATATGGAATAGTTTGCCGTGTGAAATGCATCAAATGTCCAAAAATAACTTTAAAATCATTGTCCACGACATTTTACTCCGAATACTTTCAGAAGAAAATGATTATATTGATTTACCCGACTTGATAGCAAAAATTTCCTGATAACTCCGCTTCTTATATTTGCAATATATATAATTGTAAAGTTAATTGAATTGAATTGATATTTATTTATTTATTTACCATTTTTTGCTTTTTTTCCTCTAGTCTTGCTTGTCAGCTATTTGTATACATATATAAAATACGTGTAACCACTGCTTGCCTCAACTAGCTAATCTGCCAAGTTCTGCAAGCAGTGGATATCGCTTGCTTGTAAAATTTGTAATTGTTAATAAACAGTTTAAACAGTTCAAACTATAACCGGGGCTATTAGCCTTCTATGCAAACATTCTTAGGGCTTTGGGAAATGACTGTTTAATAGAGGGTGATAGCTTATATGGGTACACTTATAAAGGTCTGACTGTAGAATTAACTGCCTCTGAAATCTGAGAATGATACACACACTGTACCAGATACTTTTGGAGCAATTTTGTGTTAAAACCTAAAAAGTTTCAAGAAAATGTTGGGTTCATTAAAGTTTCTGCTGCCAGAAATTTTGATGACTGATTTTCTCTCAGATATTGCTTACCAGTAGCCAAAAATTGGACTGATTAGTCAAGTTAATCAGTATTTTCAAAATTATGAATTCAACTTGCATATACTCCAACACCTTTGACAGGTCAAATGTATATGCCAATAAGCCAAAATTATGTAACCAATAGAATTAAAATGATACCAACCATAAGCAAGCCTATGATAAACATGCCATGATGAATAAGTTTACAAGAGTAACCCTCACACAGACTGAATGCCAACCGGCCAGAAACAAACCAGTTACTTGTTTGCCTCTGGCTTGCTGGCATAGCTGTTGAAAGGCACCAGTGGAGTGTTAACACTTGAACTAGCAAGAACAACTTCTGCTAGATGACCTGGTGAGAATCAAACTGATGCAGTTGTAGGTGGAGATTCCCATTCTGCTTTATTAGTTTGTGTAATCAAAATGGTGACAAGTGAATAAATTCCTAACCTTTAGGCAAGGGAATATTATTCCCTAATTTCACAAGTAAACCATTTGATTACCTATTAATATCATGGATAACAAATTATGCTCACAATGGTAGTAGGTTTTTGGCATGTTCATATCAAATTGATTATCAATCGAGAACTTCACGCAGTGAAAACTTTAGAGCTTAATCGACAAAATACCTAACAGAATCCTTCTTGATGTGCTCTATCATGTGTTTAGGTTTTCTACAGTGTCTTTAAACGCCCTGACATCTTCATTCATAACATTTTAAAATTTTGCTTCCATCTTGGCAATGACATGTACAGAAGGTTGCTATGCAGTTTTATAATTCCACATGAGAAATTATAAATTAACACTGAAATTTTGTGCCAAAATAAAGGAGTAATTTGTCACCCATGATATTATGACAGATATCATTTAATTTCTAATGAAAACAAAATAACTCTCACAAACAGACAATCTGATAATCCAGTTTATCAAGTCTAGATAAGAAGTACTCAGTGGTATCAAAAGGAAATGAAGACCGTCTGTTTCCTATGACTCCAAATTTTATTTTTGATGAGCCTTAGACTTCATTATTTGTTTACTAGGTCAATAATGAGCAGTATTACATGTATGACTGTGATAACAAACCAATCCCTGGCTCTGTTTTCTAATGAAAACCAGCTTTAAGAATAACTGAAATCCATAAATGAAGTATTCCGTATATGGGTATTGACTTTCATGATTTTATACTAAACAATGGATACTGCATCTTTTGATGTAGAGAAATTGAGGATGTGCTCAAACTTGCACATAGATGAGGAAAAAGATTTCATTGCTGAAACAGATTGAGTTTCTCTTAGTCATCGACCCAAAATTTTTAGAAATTGTATAAAATATATAGCTTTTATATTAGACTTGACTCTTTTTATTAAACATAAATATATTTGACTTGTATTACTTGTTAAGCCGGACCCACTTTTCCAGTCTAGTATGTCTAACCTTTTATAGCTAGTGTTTCAGTGAAACGTTCACTTTGGAACTTGACATTTCACACTCGAGACAGATAATCCTTTTGAGACTAATTTTACATTGGATAATCTGTTAGCAGATGTAAAATCAGTCTTAATGTGAAAACGGGACAGTGTTCATTTTGGATGAATAATCTGACTGATGTTTATCAATCTACTTTGATAGACTTAGAAGTCAGATTATCTGTCTGATGGATAATCCCTGCCTAGTGTGAAATTAGCCATTTATAAATTTTTCAAGTTAACGTTGTGTCTCATGACTCAAAAAACATTGCAATGTACCTGTTTTAATTAATGATTTTTAATTATTCAACCAGTGATAAGTAAATTACTTACAAAAATTATGTCTCATTCTACATTAGTTCTGATAAAAACTATTATTGACTATTGATATTTTCAATTGGCATAACTACACTACATTAGGTTACAGGTTAAATAATGTAATAATCGCATATCTTATTCATGAGTTGACCAAAACTACATGTCCAGGCTGTTACTACCTAACGGTAAATGTACTGGTATATTAGATCTGATTTTGGAAACATTTCAAAGATATATAATTGGTTGTCTGCTAAATGGTATATTATTGCTACTTAATTTCACGATTTTTTATTTTTGTTTTCTTGATTTCAACATGCCAATATGAGGAGAGGGCATTAAATTTCATGATTTAAGCATTCTCAAATTCATTTTATGTTCTAAAACAGTTTGAAAGTTTTCAAATTTCTAGTTAAACTGGAAAAACAAATTAAACTTACATGAGAAGACACACAGGGCTTGCACTGTAAGTATCCCGGAGAGCTCCATACAATTCCTTATAATTTTGTTATAAGGAATTGTATGGGGCTTTCGAGGAGACTTTTCTTAATTAGCTTAGGCGCGGCGGATTTTGTCACGTATGATCAGCGCGAGGTGTTTCTCCCGACACCTTCTGTCAGGAAAATGTTATCGTATGAAAGCAAAACAGACACGATCGCGTCGGCAGGCCGAACTGGCACAAATAGAAGGCTTTTCTTCTTCCATTTCAGAGGTCAGTTTTGTTTCGATCTGGTCAAAAATCAGGTTTTTAGGTTGTAGGTAATAAAATATTGTCTTATTCTGTTCTCAAGGACCTTTAGAAAACAAGACAAACAAGATAATTGACTAGAGAAAGAAGCATGAAAACGCTTTTTTGGAAGAAAATATTTTTTAATTCCCGCAGCGATTTTGCGAAATCATGAAGCGCAATATATTCAGTTTCTTCCAAAGCCATCATGATTAAGCAGTGTAATGCCATCACAACTAAAAATGAATTTAGTTTGTATTGCAAAAGCCACGAAAATAGAGCTGAAAAAAAATGGATCAGAAAAATTAATAAAATCACCAAGAAACCGTCTCGCAGGAGCTTTGTCAAACAAACTGTGGTACGGTTTATTTAACCTAACCTGGAAAAGGAGACGTCTGCACGCAGAATACATTTCATCCCACATGTAGTTGTGATTTCCAGAACGGAACGCGGGAGCCTCAATGCCGTAATATCTTCTACATTACAGAAACCACAGCAGAATCGCCCTGCTCGCGTGCTAACTTTCCGCTCCAATATTATGACTATACAGTACCAATGAATTGTTTTAAAATTTAAAGCGGCCGAAACTTATTTCCATCAGCGCGTAGTTAGTTAGTTAAGCAATAATAATGCACAGCACTGTAAATAACACGGTTCTAGAATATCTGACGGCTTCGCGTTTTGTTCGTCGCTGCATGCGATTTAATCGCTTATAACCTAACAGAAAATGTAAATGTACCTGAAGGAAATACCGGGTATTACCTTACCTTAACGCTGTGATGTGTGTAAATTTGTCTTTTGCTATGGTTTTAGACAATACGACTTCTCCTGACTATCAATTGTACGTCAAAACAAGCGCGATAATAAAATAGTCAAAGTGCCATGGATAACTGGAAAACTTGTTACCATCTGATGTACACCTGTATAGTCTATGTTTGTAAGCTCTGCCTAAAAATCACTTAATTACACTGCACCCATGGGTGTGCCACCTAAAGTGCAGCCTATGTTTGTTAGCTCTACCTAAAGAATCACTGGGTTACACTGCACCCATGGGTGTGCCACCTAAAGTGCAGCCTATGTTTGTAAGCTCTGCCTAAAGAATCACTGGGTTACACTGCACCAGTGGGTGTGCCACCTAAAGTGTAGCCTATGTTTGTTAGCTCTACCTAAAGAATCACTTGGTTACACTGCACCCATGGGTGTGCCACCTAAAGTGCAGCTTATGTTTGTTAGCTCTGCCTAAAGAATCACTGGGTTACACTGCACCCATGGGTGGTCCACCTAAAGTGCAGCCTATGTTTGTAAGCTCTACCTAAAGAATCACTGGGTTACACTGCACCCATGGGTGTGCCACCTAAAGTGCAGCCTATGTTTGTAAGCTCTGCCTAAAGAATCACTGGGTTACACTGCACCAGTGGGTGTGCCACCTAAAGTGTAGCCTATGTTTGTTAGCTCTACCTAAAGAATCACTTGGTTACACTGCACCCATGGGTGTGCCACCTAAAGTGCAGCTTATGTTTGTTAGCTCTGCCTAAAGAATCACTGGGTTACACTGCACCCATGGGTGGTCCACCTAAAGTGCAGCCTATGTTTGTAAGCTCTACCTAAAGAATCACTGGGTTACACTGCACCCATGGGTGTGCCACCTAAAGTGCAGCCTATGTTTGTTAGCTCTGCCTAAAGAATCACTGGGTTACACTGCACCCATGGGTGTGCCACCTAAAGTGCAGCCTATGTTTGTTAGCTCCACCTAAAGAATCACTAGGTTTAATACACTGCACCCATGGGTGTGCCACCTAAAGTGCAGCCTATGTTTGTTGGCTCTACCTAAAGAATCACTGGGTTACACTGCACCCATGGGTGTGCCACCTAAAGTGCAGCCTATGTTTGTTAGCTCTACCTAAAGAATCACTGGCTTACACTGTACTCACGGACGTTTCGCGCTCTCTTCAAAGACAAAAAAGCTATAGTCTGTTTGGCCAAAAATCAAGCTTTGTTTCCCCTAAAAATTTGACACCATATTAGGGCCCCGAAAGACGTTAAAAGTTCCTCCATAATAGAAGAGTGTTTTGCTAGAGCAAACGTTTGGCTTGCCCAATATAAAGGTGCAAAAACTTATCAGCATAATTATAGCACACAAACATTGTGATCAAACTCCTGGCATGTAGCCTGAATAAGCCAAGCAAATATGAATAAAGCATACAACGAGAAATATTCGTCAAATGGTCTCGTTAAGTAAATTATACTTCACTTTGCGAAAGAAATTTATCGCTTGTATCTGTGTTACACATCGAAAAAGCGAGGAGTCATCGCATGACATTAGGTAACAGAGGTAATACTCACGAGTTTCACGAAATTTCCAATTCCATGATTTTTCGCCGAGTGACAAATTTAAAACTTCAATTCTTACCTTACAGTGGTCGGTTCATTTACCTTACATTTGCTAACACTAATAAACATGAACAAAACATTGAAATCCGGCACTCTTCTTTCAGAAGTAGCAAGCTGCATGAAGTAAAATCCACCGATATGCGCTGCATTCTCACTACAAATATTAATATAGACATTTGTCGTGAAGAAAATACGACAAGGAGGAAAAAATGCCAGATCTTCGCCTCGGCAATGTATTCCAGCTACCAAGCCGGCGTATCTCCAGAAGGTGGACTCGAAGTGGGACAAACCTTGTGATTTTTTTAGGAGCCCTTTGCGCGCAAACTAATTTATTCTGGCGCGAAATGAAGATTAAGAAAATGTATCTGAAATCTAATACACGACAAGAAAATTTTCGCACTTTGGAGGAGCGCGACATATTAAATGGGATTAAGTCGGATTAGCTGCCCGCGGAGAAAACATCCCTGCGTGGGATGGTACTTCCAGTAAAAGCCTCTGTGTCCTCTCATGTTTACTCTGAAGATACAAAATGGAGATTACCAGTTCACACGTAACCAAGTTACTTCAAATTATATTGTCGATACAAATCCTGTATATTATGATGTTGAAATTTCAAGTTCATATATTGTTTTTTCTGTGATTTGAATTTCCTGTATGTTAGTTTCATTTTGTGTGCTTTAATTTCGCAAGGATTTATTTTCACAGGTCTTTATATTGGCCATTTTTTTGCAATCGCGAAAAAAACCCAAAATGTAAGACCCGCGAAATTAAGTATGCATAAGATATACGGGGGATCTGGGGGGCGTAGGAGGGGGGAGGTCTGCATGTCCAGAATTCTTAATTCATAGCCTTACTATCCAATAACCAATTTCATAATTTCAATGCCTCCCTATAACAGCAACTGCTAATGACATATCTGCTTTTTTTGATTAGTAACAAAAGAGTCCTGTTCAAGATGGAAAAGCCATTGAAGATATGAATGTATTGCCTTGTAGGGCTGTGCGTCAACTGCTGCCATAATGTGTTAGAGTACGGTCTCCTTTAGGGGTCAAATAAAGCCTGAACCACACACACATTGGTGGTATAAACCTTTATGGGTTCACAAGTACAATTTCCTGTCACTTTTATAGGGAGTCCCTCGTCAAGGGGGCAGAAAGTTCTTCAAAGAAAGGTTTAAGGGACCAATACATGTATTTTTGACTGAACTAAATATCACCAATAAGTTAAATTTGGTTTATCCCATTTTTCACTTAAACCAAGTTCACCTTTCACATTAAACATGGACCCACTTTATCACTCAAAAACTACAAAATATGTTTCTTAATAACCTACATCCTGTTTTTTCCCTATGAGCATTACATTCCCAGTTTCTTTTTTCCCCAGATATCCTAAATCCCAATAACCCTTAATTACCTGGGCCTCAAACAGAGAAACAAAAAGGTACAAGGTTCCACAAAACCCTTGTGATACATAACTTCAAACTGAACAATGTACAAAAACTGTTCAAATATGCAATTTTGGGGTATGAATGAAAAAGAGGAACTTGATTCAAGGTTATCAAAGTTGATATTTTTTGTCTAACATCTCAAACCTAATTTTCACAGATTTAGTTAATGAAATTTGTTCTTATACATATGATATCACAGGGATCCATATTCCCAGTAGTCCAGTCATTCCAGACGACTACAATCTCGTACTTCAAAAGTCGCCCTTCGGACAAGTGAAGTTTTGCTCAACCAAAAACTCTTTTCAATACTTCTTAAATGATTTTATAAATTTTCCCTAAGTTCTGATAACTTCTCATCCACTTAAATCTTTAAGAATAATGGTGAATAACAAGCAGCTTTTGTCTGCAATGAAATCATAAGTCGGTACTTGTAAAACGTAAATAAACTGTGTTTAGCCTGGGCCTGTAGCCTGTTGTACAGTTTAGCTAAAACCCTTTCTTGGTAATATTATGAAGGAAATAACATGCTTATCAGAAAATGTTAAAGTTGCACATTATTTTTTCACCATTTTATATAATTCTGCACTTCTGTCTGGGCAACCCAAATTGTAACCGGGCAAGTATGCCACAGGCTTACTTGCCCGGATGACGACTCTGAGAAAACATGAATATATCACTGTATGTTTAAATGCAAATAGCTAAAACAATGATATTCATTTTAAGCTTCTTCTTTTTTTCTTCTTCCTTTGCCTTTATTTTTCAGACATAGCACCAAGGTTTTTCTAATTTGGGAAATTATATTGATGTAATTTGGCAGGTATGAAAATACCTAAGTTAAAATCAAGCAAAGGAAACAAGTATCATTCGTACAAGAAACAGTGATTGTTTATGAGACTACAACAGTTATTGTCAACTTCTGTCAAACTTCACAATACAATACCAGTAAACCACAGAATTAAATAAAATCCAGAACTGGTAATTGTCCAAAAAACTAAAAATAGATCCTACATTATCTTCAGTTTCTATAACATACGATCATAGATCCGTTAGACTTAGGATATATCAAAGATTTCTAATAAAACATGGATAGATCTTTGAGCTAAAAGCACAGTTGTATAGTACAGTGTAAGTTTCTCGAATTTGTTCGACTTGACAACTCGCGAACGACAACGCACGCAAGGACAACCACGTTTCGACTGTGTGACACGAAAATATGCCGACAAATTATCTCTGAAGAAAAAATTAACCCAACGAAGGGATCTGATTAAAAGCTAAGCAAAAACTAACTCTTTTGGTTGGAC
Organism: Porites lutea; assembly: GCF_958299795.1. Taxonomy (NCBI): domain Eukaryota; kingdom Metazoa; phylum Cnidaria; class Anthozoa; order Scleractinia; family Poritidae; genus Porites; species Porites lutea. The sequence goes on along the minus strand of NC_133205.1, from coordinate 16,023,047 downwards.
GTGAACTATCTCACTAACCCTGACCACAATGTTAGTATAAAGGCTTAGGGGTTAGGGCCGAATGACAAAAAAAAAAATGACAATGTGAGTTTCGAATAATAAAAAAAAAAATGGCGGACAATCATATTGTTTGATACTGTTTAGAACTTTCAGTATAAAAGATCAATTCTTTGAAATCAAGATGACGATAAATCTTACACAGGATATAAAAGGAAAGAGTGAGTACTGTAGGTTAAATATACGCACGCACCTAACGTTCTGTGTGGGGTTCCACCGTTCGGAAGGTAATTCGCCACTTTGTGGATCATCGACAGGAGGATGTAGAATTGAAATACAGACATCGCCGGACTAAAGAATCAGCAAACAGTCATTAGTCACCAGGACGTTACAGAAGAAAATTCTAAAGGAATTAATACCAGATCTACATAATTCTTACCTCGTATATGTTAGGATGCCACATTTTGGTAAGGAAGCGAAAAGTAGGTGGCGAATAGGGGTATCCAGAGGGAAACGACATGTGCGCCTAAAACAAAACGAAATGTAAATTTACCCTTAGTAACGCTTAGCTTCATCACGTAGAATTTCTGCTCTGTTACAAAACACAACTCACTTTGAAGTAACCTCCTTCGTACAAAGTACCAGGTGGGCCAAAAATCGCTACGTCCCATTCAAAAAGATTGGACTCGTCTGGCACATTGACGGTAAAGCCTTCCACTGGTTCTTCGGTGAGTTTCCTTAGTTCTAGCTGCAACGCCCGCACGGCCGATGACACTGGATGCGTGGCCATTTACCTTAAAAACTGTTCTGCAGCAATAAAGGCTACTCAACGGGAAAGAACCTGAAATTTAACTCCAAACTAGGTGAACTTTTTCATCGACTCTCTTTTCACTAAAGAAGTTTTGTTGTGTATTTACCAGTCCCAGACTTCCACTCAATGCACTCAATTATATTAGACGTCACAGAAAAGAGCCAAATATGGTATTAAAAGACCAAGAGGAAAACTGACCGGAAGTTGAATACAGCTGTTTGAAAATAGCGGCAGAGCATCGTGGGATAGGTGAAATATATAACCTCGTCTAACCCTATATTCTAGGTGCCAGAAGTTCTTTTTGTTTTCCTAATTCCTGATCCGGTTAACTCATTAGCCTGGCGGACTCCCCGAACTCGGAAAGTGACAGAGAATCTGTACGCAGACAGGTGATAGGCTCCTCACGAAGAGTTCGCGAACAATTCTATACAGAAAAAGCAAAAACCATGCAGGCACTTAGCATCCCGCAGGGGCGGCGGGGGGAGAGACTCTGCATATGAAAAGGGTGGGGATGCTCGTCAGAAATTTTTAATCTTAATTTTAATTTAAAAACCCCTGAAACATGAAAGAGACCGATTTGGGCGTGGCCCAAGCTTTTTTTGACCCCTAAAAGAGACCATGTTAAAACACAGACAAATGAGAAAACTTGGATTGAATGAATGGAGTGAATAAAACGAATTAAAAATAAACATATCAAATATATATTTTCATATTTTTCTCGTGCAACCCTAAACGAGACCCTCACGGCTAAATATGATGGCGTTTTGCCCAGAACACCCTAAGTGAGACCAAAATCCGAAATTTACACCCCTAAAGGAGACGACGAGGATCATCCCCAACCCTTTCATATGAGGAGTCCCCCCGGGCTTAGCATGAACAGAGAGGACGACCGTTTAATTTGAGTTTATTATTATTATTATTTCTTTCTTCCTTTTTATTATCATTATTTCTATTATTATTTTATTATTCTGTTTTTTAACACTTGTTACATCTATTTTTGTGGATTATGCTATACATATTTTTATATCATGCGATCATGATATATTTTCTCCTTATTTTAACTTTCTTGTCATTATAAACTTATTTCATTTTATTTCTTTTAGTCTATTCCTATCGGCCTATTCATTTTGAATTTAAATTTCAAATTTAAATTTACTCGCTGTACCACTTTTTAAACTATCATACTCTGTAACGACTTTCCGTTTCTTCAGTTAATCCCTCGAAGAACGGCTTGTCCGTTCAAAATTTCGGGAATACTCATTCTTTACTGTTTTGTCTCGCAGTTCATTGGTCTTTGTTAAAACAGCAAGATTTGGATAAAAGTCGCAAAATGAGCCTGCTCGTAGGCTAATTCATCTATTTCGAAAGCAGGCCTCTGGAGCTAAGGTAATTATGACTGGGACCAGTTGGCAAAAATCTGAAGAACACGGCTGGAAAGAAAAACAAAAGAATCAGTAGAATTACCAAGTTTGAAAGTGATTTTTTGAAAATTAAGGAAGAGATAGCTGCGCAAAGAGGTGGGGTGATCACGCTTGGAAACTGCATGACTACCTAACCCATGCCCATAATCCAACATTTTGTGTTCACTTTAGATTAGGGGAGGAACGGGTGGACAGGCGGAGTCTTGATCACAGACTAAGTATAAGTCCATTGATCTGAAAATTATTTTTTTATTCTCATGCAAATAAAACTCATTTTCACAAGAATGGTTTTGCACTTGGCCCAGTTTTGGAAGCAGGAGTTTTGGAACTCAGAAATGTCAGATCAAGTCAGTAGACTGGTTTCTTTAGGTTTTCACAGTCAATTGGGTCGATCTGTGTTTAGGTCGAGTGCTTTAGACTGAACAGAAAAAATTACTCTTTTCAGCCTGAATGAGCAGGAGCCTACTCGTGTCGACGGGTACGTGACCTGCCTTCAGTCTTCCGGTCTGAATTTTTTAGCGCTCATGTGATTCGCATCAAATCAGTGAAACAAAATAAGACTTTTGCCAAATGTTTTAACGTTGTGCCCTGGGACTGTTTTCTCAGTATTCACGTTACCTGAACCATTCACAAAACGTGTCTCCGTTATGAGCACGTGTGAACCCGCAGTGTTACTTACGTCATTGCTGTTTTGGGAGTTTTAAGATGGACAAACCAGAACTTAAAAGTAACATGGCGCCGTTACCTTTCCCAGTTTTTTCTTTGTACTTTAGCATTCCACATATCGGTGTGAGTGCTGGTAACAATGCTTTTCAATTTCATCGAATTATGGGCTATTAAAACCTTTAGTAAAATCATGATTGATAAGTGAACGCGCTAAAGCTCTACCCAGTCCTCCACAAGAAATAATTGACATATAATGTTCCAAAAATTTGCACAGATGTGACGTCACAATAGTATTGTCTTTTCACCAATTGAATTGTAGTAATAAGTTATCATGTGACCTCAATCCTAAAAAAAGTGTACATGGCTTCCTCCATATAAATGAAAGTGAGTGTTTCTGTGTCAGTTGTGGCAGTTATACACAACTTCAAAGCCTGTTTCGTGGACTAGTGGATATTGTAAATACGAAAATGGATTCAGAGGACGATGATGCTATGTATGACGACGAGCAAGAGGACAGCTTTAACGAATCCGGCTCGGAAGAAGGCGATGAAAGTGACTTCGACATCGATTGCGATGAACCCTCAACTCCGAAGAGACCTCACATAAATGACGATTTTCATTACGAATGTCTAACTCCTGAAGCTTTAGTCAGTTATATGAATGATATCATCGATGAAGTAAATAATGTTTTTCAGGTAGGTGTCCTAGGTCTCGCGGAAGTACGTAAGTTTTTAAGCTTGAGTTTTACGTATTCCTCAATGTATGGAAACAAAAACAATGCACCGTGCATTGCATGGTAGATCTTGCTGGCGATATTCTAAAAGAAACGGTGGTTTTGACAAACTGCTGAGTACTATAGGATTTCAATACTTTAATTTTATACTACAAGAATAAAAGAAGGATTTAATTAAGCAGTTATCTGGTGGTTTTAGGGGTTTTCAAAAAAGCTTATAATTTTTCATCTTTTGTGTTCTAAAAATTGCTAATCTGGAAATTTGCTGATTCTACCATTTGGAGATTTTTTGCTGATTACAAAGATTTAAGACGCTTCTGTTGAGTAGCTCCGGTCAATGTCTTTGTGATTTTCTTTGATTTACTGGTGATAACCATACTAAAGAGGAACTATTATGAGCTTTTTTAGCTTATTATTCCAAAAACATTAATGCCTCTGATGCTGAGGTAATTAATATGGAGCATAAACCGTGGAGAATTTCTTCCTGGACTAAGGAAGCTGACTCATTTCTAGGCTTGATTACTAGCCGGGGTGTTCAAGAAAATGAGCCCGGAAATCGGCGGAAATCGAGCCTAACACAATCACTCACCAGAGAGTTGTGAAGTTAGATTTTTTATTGTGTGTTTTTGCAGTTTCAGTTTAACTGTTATGCAAAATGATAGTCTCATCAACAAATGCAGCGAATTAAAATTCGGTGAAATTGCCCTTTTTAAGAGGCCCCCTTAGGGGGTTTACGTATGTCACTAGTCTGAATTTCAAATATCGGCATTTCACATTTTGAGGAGTAGGCCATGTCCCTGTCGGTATTTAACCCATCGTTATGTTGTTTTTCACCATTTCATCTAGTCTTATGTCACTGTTTCAAGGCCCTGTCTCTTGTGGGAATTTTACCCTAACCTGGCCTCTCTTAAGTTTTAGCCTTGCCATTTACAATATCAGGGCTCGAAATTAAAAAAATCTTCAGGTCGCCTTTTGGCGACCAACCGGAGAAATATAGTCGCCGGATGCAAATTTTTAGTCGCCAGTTTGTAAAATGTAAATGACGCAGCTCATAGGTAGCCGTGAAATTCACAAAAACACGCGAAATACAGCGAAATTCAGTAGAAATCTTATCAAATACATGTCTGTACAACATATTTGAAACTTATCTCAGCTATTGGGGTTATTTACTTGCCGTAAACTTGCAAATTTATCTTGATACTTGACACTGAAACGTGCAAATAACGTCCCGAAACTACCAGACGTAGATTATGTTGTGAAAAACTGGGCACTAGCCTTGATGTTAAGGGCTTTGTCAATGGTTCATTTCTGAAACGTATTGTTGTTGAAAGAGCAAAATGACCTCTGTTAGAAAAACGTTAATAAAGCTGGTCCGATCGGCCCAAAACCGATCGTATCTGACAAAATTTTCCCTCAAAAATAACTACAATATCAGCCTTTTTTACCGATTAATTTTCGGCGAAGTTTGCCCCAAACATTCCCGCGAAAGTGCCGCAAAATCGGCCGATTTTTCCGCGAATTTGCCCCTAAAAATCCCGCGAAATTTTACTTTTTTCCGCTGCCTATCAGAAGCCCAGCATAGTATGACGCGATCCATCAGATTTGAAAATATCATGAAGTCGGTATAAATTTGGAGGTAAACTGGCTTTGTTTATGCGATTTGGCACATTTTTCATGATGAAACTAAAGCAAGATAAGATGAAATTTTTGTTTTAATTTTAATCTTCTAAAATCTGGTCGCCACTTTGGCAACTAAACCAGAAATTTTAGTCGCCAAGGAGAAAATGTTAGTCGCATTGGCGACCGTATCAGTCGCAATTTCGAGCCCTGAATATTGTATTATAATGTGCATATACAGGGCATCACTTACATTATATAAAGAGGTCATTTTAAAGAAACTTTGATTCGTTCTGTGTTGTTTGATGAAACATAAATGTTTTTGGTATTTTGAGAATCCAAGGAAGATCATTACATGAAAGGGCCTTGCTGGCGAGAAAGAGCGAGAGTTTAAAACAAAACTTTTGTGTCCTCAGTCTCCCTTGAAGAGTTAAATCTCAGGATAAAATCAGCATCCTCTGGCAGAATTTAGATTGTGTAAAAACATGAGGTACCAAACTCATACACAAGCTGTAGTGTCAGGGCTGCCACTCGGATTTTAGGTTGTTGGGTATATGCAAATTTTAAGTAAGAGATTTAACAGTCAGGTATCGGTTGTTCAAAGGCTGCATAGTGCTGTCCACTGGATAACTCTCTATCCAGTGGATAAAAAAATTAGTTTCCCCAATACTTAGCTGCTGGATAGTGATTTATCCGGTAGATAGCACTATCCAATGTTTTAACAACCAGGACCAGGAACTTTTTTATCTCTTTTCCTTGTAGAAGTAGCTGGTGCTCAATCTCATAGTTTCTAGGGGAATTCCCTGGAACTCAGCCATTATTGACTGTCCCATGAAATTTGCATGCTTGGTATTCAACCCAGTTTTTGTAGTCTGAATAAGTTAGGAATAATTATGTATATCTGTTGAATATGATGCCAGTCTATTGCAGTGCCATCTACAGTGTCATGTCTGTAGCTTTAACACTGATCTTTACCTTTTACATTGCAAGTTGAACAAACTTCTCCAGGGTGACTCCTCCATGTGTCCATGGGCACAGATATACCATTTCTTTTGTATTGTACATGTAAGAGTGAATTTTGTTTTAACCTTAGTTTTTTTTTGTTTTCCTTTGCCACAGTTACCAAGACCAACTACAAGGATTCTTTTAAGTCACTTTAAATGGGATAAAGAAAAACTACTAGAAAGGTGAGCCATTTTAAGTAAGAACCAACTACCATTTATTAAATTTAATAATAAGTTGTTTTGTAATGTTATCATATGATAACGTTTTTCCCTGTCATCTGTGCCCTTTTGTTTTCTATCACTGGAGGGTGAGAAGGTGTCTCGTCATTTTGAAGTAAACTTTGTCAAACATCATCCAGTTATTGTGTAATGGAGTGCATGGGATTAGGCCCCAAGTGACATCTGATCTAATGTCAAAATTAATATATATTTTTCTTTCATTCACAAACATAATATACAGACAATGATTTGGATGGAGAAGCCAGCAGTTTATCAGAGGTCACCTGAGGCTTAATTCTGTTTCAATTGTCTTTTTAAAAACGAAACCAAAGTTTATGACTTCAGTCAATTTATCACAACACATCCACAGAAAAGCAAATGAATTGACTTCCAGTCAAATACACTCACTAAAATGACTTGTGACAGCAAGTCGCAATTTAGAACAAACTTAGTTCATATTGTTTATGTACATTTCACAAGGTTTTTCAGCTACTCACAAGCAGTTTCAGTTCAAACCCAAAGCACCCCTGAAATAAGCGCTGAGGGGTTAATATTTTATTCATCATAGGTATTACAGTGGAGATCAAGACAGACTCTTTACTGAAGCTCATATAATTAGTCCACATAGAACAAATGCTAGACCAGTTTCAACTAAAAGGGTAAGTGACAAAAGCTGGTTCATGATTTAATGACCTTTCTTGATTTCCGAGCAAAATTGTGAATATTACCGTAATAATCTTCTGTGCAGAATGAATTCTTACCTTTTTGTCCCAATTCCTTAATAATATTAAAGGAGTTCATTTTTTTGAATCTCTGATATTGCCTGTGTTGCTGAACGTTAGTAATCTTTGTAATGCAGGTTAACACAAGGTCGTCATCAGCATCAACAGAGGCAAACTGTGAAATCTGCTTGAATATCACACAGGCATCAGTAAGTGAGATCAATACCAATACCAAGCAGAGCAAGCAAACTGCAATATGGTATAGATGGTATCAATGTAGTCTGCAAACAGGCTCCTAAGTGGAGTGGTGCAAAAAAAATTGGCACGTGACTTGAGCCAAGCATGACCTGGGGGAGAAAAAACGGTGCGGGAGCCTGAAGGCTTTGTTTTGATCCCATGTATCCACCCACTTGGATTTGTCCTGTAACACATAGGTCAATAACATGTCAGTAAAGTAATTAGACCAGTTAAATTGTAATGTTTTTTTTTTTGGTGGCTCAATGGATTAGCTTCAATAACATTCGTGTGCGCGTAGGTATTTTTCATGGAATGAGGAAGATATTCATTCAATAATCATCACTCACGTGTCAACTGTCATCGATCTCACCAATCAGATCATGTAGCAGAATCTGGTATCCTGGATGGGTGGCATGAAAACAATGTCTACAGGCTCTCCCATCTTTTTTTCTCCCATAGCCTGTGGTCAACTCGTTTGGCTCGCTTATTTTCTTTTTCACCCTGCTCCATATGGGGGCCTGTTCGTGGGCTAGTATAGAATGTGTCTTACGATTGTTACTGCGCTTGAAAAACACTGCCAGGACAAAGTGATACAAACTACATGCATTTTTCAAAGACCTTTACATTCTTGTTACATGTAACTCACTGCAGGATACTCCTTTTGTTCCTACACAGGCTTTTACTGGTTTAGAATGCAGTCATAGGTTTTGCAGTAGATGTTGGAAGGAGTACATTACTACTAAAGTTATGGATGAGCATGTGGGAGAGGTGGGGTGTAAATGTAATGTTTTCTTTTCCGATTACCTCAGACAAAAGAAAACTATTGAGTTAAGGAACCAAATGTTTCTGACTTAGAAATTAAGACATTTTCATAGTCATTTTCAACTAATAATTTGGATAACTGTGGTAGGCAGCCCATAAGATATTGTACGTTAAAATATCAGAAATTGTGCAATATTTTCAAGGTAGATTGTGCGATAAGATAGGTTTATTATGCGATAAACTATGTGTTTTGGGGGGGGCTACATGTACGTGTAATAAATTATTAACATTGGTTTAACCAGGTTTCAAATTAGAAAAATCACTTTAATGTTGTTTAACAGGCAATTTGAATGTAAAAGAATAATAAAACATCTATTTTAAAACAAAAATAGTTAAATTTGTCCAATTATCTTGACATGGAAAAGAAAACAAATAGAAAGAAAGAAAAAGGAGACTTGTTTAATATTACATGTCACCATTACACTACTGACCACACTGCTTGTCTCTGAAATCAAAATGGTGCCTGGATACCGCGATCAAAGCTTTCAGATGTCTTGCAAGGCTTTCCTTACTGGTAAATCATCTTAAATAACATTAAGATTGGGAAAATGTTTGATTACTTAACTTGAATGTGCAATTTTCCTTCAATTGTGCGATTGGATGCAATTTGAGGTCAATTGTGCGAAATCAAACCATAACATCATATCAGATGGCTTGGGTAGGAGATTACTTAGTATAAAGTTATCTTCTACCTCAGTTATCTTTTTGATTTAATAATTACTGTGACATTTTTCTCTTTTGCAGAATATTTCTTGTCCTGCTCACAAGTGTGACATCCTTGTAGATGAAGTTTTTGTAGGGTGGGTTTCTAACACAAATTAACCCTTGTTGCTTCAGTTAAAGCTGTTCCTTCCTTAATAATAATCATCTTTAACATAATGTTTAAAACATGAACAGCAGTAACTGACTTCAGACTTTTCAGGTTGCTAGTTTTAACGAGGTATAAAGGTTCTTACATGTCATAAAATTCATAATAGTCAATTGGACAAAATGCATAATGAGTGTTAATGAGTATACTGAAGTGTATTTATTTTCTGTAAATCATATTCTCTAGCTTCAAATCTTGGCAAGTTAACCGTATTGTGTTGTACTGTCAATGGATTGTCATTTTTTTCATGTTGAGAAATGGTACTCCTTTCTCTGACAGGAAAGTTGTAAAAGATAGCAAAGTGAAAGCTCGATACCACCATCTGATAGCTCACAGCTTTGTTGAGGTAGGTTTAGGTAAAAGAAGTAAAGGGTTGATAGGGAGCTTGAAGGAGCTGTGTCATAAAATTTATTGAATTTACCACAAAATTAAGTGAAAGATAAAAAGTAACTGAAACATAAAAAATAACTGCTCAGAATGTTTAATGAAGGTATAAATAACATAGAAAATACAAAATGAGGCACGGATGGACAAACTTGAAGAAGATTGAAACAGATTGTGGCTTTTAAAATTTGAAAAACCTGAGATGGACTTTTTGCATTCTTGGTCAGAGATTTTGTCCAAATTTTCAGGCAGATCATAGCTATAAGAGTGAAGACACTTACCAATACAAACTTGGTGTCAAGGGATATTAAATGGGAAAAGGCCTTACAGTACATCCGATAGATGTGAGTTGCCAAAATCGTCTTTGCTTAAGCTCCCTTTTTTATAAGGAGGCCTTGACTTGAACAATTTTAGAATTCATGTACATTATTACCTTTGTTTCTTACCTTCTATAGAGTAACCGATTGATGAGTTGGTGCCCTGGACCAGACTGTCAAAATGCAGTCAAGGCTAACTACCACGATGCTTTACCAGTGACATGTCTCTGTGGCTATACATTTTGGTGAGTCTCTTCATCATTGTTTACTTTGTCCAATTGGATTGGAATCCCGATTTTCCAAGCATTAAAATCCTGTATAATCAATTATGTAAAGTAGATTATTTTGTGTAAACTAATTTCCTTTCCTTAGCCTGATTTTTCAAACCACATGATTATCTTATCAAGTTTGCCTTTACAGGAAATGAAAATAATGTATCTTTATGTGCTGTCTTCTATTGTAGTTTTGGCTGTGGAGAACCAGTTCATGAGCCTGTTAGATGCCATGTAAGTCAGCACTACATTCAGATGAGAGTTTGCACTGCCACTTAATTGACCAATGAGATCAATGACCAGATTTTAATACCATAAATTGATGTGATACAACTCACCTTGACTCTGAAGATAGTATCGCACAGGTTGTCGAAACACCAGCTACTATCAACAACAGTCCTATTTAGGACTACCTTCAGCCAGACGATAATATTCCACCTACTTACATGCATGAAGTGGCTCCTGGGAGCTCAAACCATTTACTGTCCAAGCATTATATCTTATCTGATTTTTTTTTGTCCTTGTATATTTGAGATTGAGACTGTCTCAAATTTTTTAATGCCTTTTTATTTATATCTTTAGTGGCTCAAGAAGTGGATAAAGAAGTGTAATGATGACAGTGAAACATCAAACTGGATATCAGCAAACACAAAGGTCTGTTTCTTTTTTAAAACTGCAGTTCTATCCTTTATCGGGCACTGTTGATAATAACCAAATGAATACATATTTTTCTTGTATTATAATGTCAGGGACATTTTCGTTATTGTTTTCCTGTTATTGTAGGAATGTCCGAAGTGTCATGTGACAATAGAAAAAAATGGTGGCTGTAATCACATGGTTTGTCGTAATAACAACTGCAAGGTAACTCTACCATAGAAGACTTGTTTGTTGCGTAAGTTATGTCCTGCAGTGATTTTGTTACCTCTATGTCCTGCGTCCTTGATGCATAAAAATCCACAGATGCAAAATAATTCATAACATCTCGTTTTTTTTTCTTTGTGAATTTTTCTCCCGCGCTCTACTATCCGAACGCCTGGAACAGGCTACATTGTAGTGGGTCGTTCTCCCACCACGTCAAATTTTATAGTTTTATTTTTATGCACAAGATTTCCACCCGGGTGATTTGTGTAAATGGTAAGCACCCCTTGGTCTGTTGACTTGTCTTGAACCGATTCCTGGCAGACAAATGAGAAATTATGATACCTTTTCCATGTACTGGAACAAGTGAAATACCTATACCGGTATCAGGATATACATGGACAGATAGACTACCTCTTACCCCGGATGCGAGAAACACCCCAAAAAAAGAACATAAAGTCTAGCCTTTGGGCAAGCTGTCAGGGGCCTGCCCTCCCCGCCGCCAGAGCGCCCCGGAGAGCTTGCTCGCAGGCTACCTAAAGTCATGTACTGTTGGTTTTTTAAGGTTGTTTTTCTCATTAATGAGACCTAATAAGACCCAAGTTACTGCTGTTAGAGATATTGTTTGTATTACTCGTGGACCCTATAAGTGATTGACCAGTCTGCAACTGAATTTTGTTAGATATTTGTGATGAACAACACACAAGAACTGTGAAAGGTTTGAACCCAGGAGTCATTTCAAAAGGTTGAGTTTGATCGTCCGGGTGAACGTAGTGCTGAATAGGACTGTTGTTGTTGACAGTGACTGACGTTTAGACAACCTGTGCGGTAGAGAACTATTTGCAATTTATTCTGTTCCATAGGCTGACTTTTGTTGGATGTGTCTGGGACCCTGGGAACCTCATGGATCAAGCTGGTAAGAATTCCTCTCTTTTCTGTCGGTTTTGCTGTCACCTTCCAACATAGCCTGCATAGCTGGCCTAATTGTTTTTGCGCATGTGAGAGTTTTGGCAGCAAGCAAGCCCCGCGGGACGGCTCAAGAAAATTACAAAACATCTCCTCTCCATTCTCCAAACAGCTTTGCAGCTCCTCTGCGAAAACTTTGCTTGTGCTAACGTTCCCATCGGCTATACACGCTTCTTCCAACAAGTTGTTTGTGGTTTTCAAAACACTTATGTCTAGAAATGCACTTGAACGAGCTGTGTCACGAAAACATTGGGAACTGCCACCAAATTGATTGAATAATGGCTCAAAACATTAAAAGAAGGAATGATCGATCGCAAAATGATAAACTTTTGGTAACTTATTTCCGTCACTACGTAAATTCTCGCGAAAAACCCATAGCCAACGACGGCCATCGAGTTTTCTCGCCAAAATCGGGACTTCAAAATCCGACGGCGCGACGGCAACGCAAGAGTAAGCAAAACAACAACTTTGCACGGGAATCAAACGTTTTTGTATATTTTTTTTGTCGTTTTTGCACGGCTACGACGTGAAAAATGCGCAGTAACGTGGGTTCACGTGCGCTCTATCGTACTGAGAAAGTCTCGTTCTCGTACGGCTTATAATCTACAGGTCTCTATTTTCTTCTTGACTACCTATTGTTGTTACATAAAAAATAGTGTACAGTTGAAAGCTGAGATCTTCTTTGAGTGTGTGTCTGTATGTGTGTCATTATATTCAGGTACAGTTGTAATCGTTATGACGAGAAAGATGCCCAGGCTGCCCGGGATGCTCAAGCTGTAAGTATTCATGCTCTGCTGCAGAGGGGTTCAAATTAATTTTTGTCGTTTTTTTTGCTCCGAAACCGCTCTTGATTTAGCCGTCCAAGCACATTATTACCTACATTTGTATTTGAACCAACACGGTTTGTAAGTAAGAATACTTCTTTTTCGGTACTGAAAATACTTGGACCTTCATATTTGATCATTGAGCTGCCATCTGCGAGTATCTTGCAAGAGGTTACCAGATTGTTCTGCCCCACAAGACCTGTTATAATAGCAAATGTACGTACCTAAAGGCTTAGAGAATAAACTATTGAACAAAACATGGATAAAGTGGAAATTTATCATTTAGTTGGCAAGGGATGTGACCTATAATTTTTTTTACTCAAAGAAATTCTAACACTAATAGATTGAATTTGAAAAATACGTTTTGTAGAAATCACGGCAAGCCTTGGAGCGTTACTTGTTTTACTGTAACAGGTACATGAACCATGCTCAGAGTGCCAAGTTTGAATACAAGGTGAGATGTTGTACCCTAGTGATTATTTGAAAAACAAAGTTTTGTTATACAGCGAGTCAGGAAGGAAAAAGTCAAGTAGCCTGCGAATACAGCCATCTCTTCTCACTCCTCGTCGCTAGGAACGTTTCGCAGAAGAGACGTCTGCGCTTTAGCGCCGGAATTTCTATACTGATCAATAGCGGCGAGGAGCGAGGAGAGACAACTGTATTTGCAGGCTAGAAGTCAAGCACATGTCAGGGATACACTGTTACAGCCCCTGATGGGCAATGGAAAGTCTGGAATATAAAGCAGCCAGACGGTTCACTCGTGTCAGACTAATTGTTAGTCACTGTATTTCCTCTGTACTTGCTTAGGACAGTCGTCATTGTGTCACTTTAAACTTAACTATGCAGTTGGAGGCACAAAAGAGGTAGGGGTTGGTATATCAAAGCTCTCGGCTCTCTCATCTGCGCTCAGCACGCAGAGCATGGTCCCGCTCCCTATCTCAGTCAAAGGGGGTGCACCGCCATCGCTAGGCCTCCTCTGTTAGCCCATTCAGTTGTACATAGTTTTGATTCTGTTCTCGTTGGTTCTTGTGGTAGTTCTTCAGGTTAGAGTTGCGTTCTCCTTTGCTTTTACCTTCTCAGTAGTAGAGTCTGCCAAGCTTTCATTATTTGTGCGTTCTCCGGCCGTTTGTCCGTTAAGACCGGTTTTTCAGCTTACTACCATTAACGTGGATAAAGTACAGCATGAACTCCGCCATCATACTAACCCAGACAAAGTTGCATACCTGGTCCAAGGCCGTAATGATGGTTTTCACCTAGGCTTCAATTACAGTACTTCCTTGAAGCCGGCTCTGGGGAATATGGCCTCGGCACTTCTAAACCCTCAGGTCATCGACATTTACTTGCAATCAGAAACTCAGATAGACAGGGTGGCGGGCCCCTTCTCTCAGCCTCCCCTGTCTGACCTCCATGTGAGTTATTTCGGCGTCATCCCCAAACGCCACCAACCTGGTAAGTGGCTCCTCATCCTGGACCTGTCAAGTCCTGCTGCCCACAGTGTCAACGACGGGATTGCTGGCGAGCATTATTCTCTACAGTACATGAAAGCAGATGATATTATTGCGGCCATAATGCGGATGGAGCGGAGTTCCCTTAAGGCGAAATTTGATGTGCAAAATGCATACCGTATTGTGTCAGTCCACAGAGGTTATTAGGTATTAGGTATGAAATGGCGTGGTGCTTTTTATGTCGATATGGTCCTGGCTTTGGGCGTCAGGTAAGCTCCATATTCTCTGTACAGCATACGTAGTGGAGTGGATTGCAAAGGGAAATTATGACTCCCACACTCTTGGCCCTCCCGGCTCCTCTGCCTGTCAACACAATGTGGACAGGTCTATTGATTGCTTCTCTGAGCTCGGCATCCCCCTCCATCCAAAAAACTGGAAGGGCCGTCTACGTGCCTAACCATCCCCTGGGCATTGAACTAGACTCGCTTAGTCTGTAGGCGCGCCTTCATAAGGACAAATTTGGTAGGATAATTGCCTTGTTGTGAGGTGTGGTCGCAGAAGCGTTGGTGTAAACGCTAGGAACTGGAGTCTGTAATAGGTCACCTTCAGTTCAGCATACTTGCAAGGTCGTACTCTAAGGCCACTTTTTCTTGCGCCGAATCATCAACCTGTCATGCGCTTTTCGTCGCAATGACCACCCGATTCGTCTCAATCAAGAGTTCTTTCCTGACCTAGCCTGGTGCCAAGAGTCTTAACAGCCATGGAATGGTTGCAGCTTCCTTCAGTACCCTCAGTGGGCTCCACTATCCGACTTCGAGGTTTCTTCAGACGTCTCTGGGGCTCTTGGTTATGGAACAATTTTGCTGTGTGACTGGTTCTCAGGCGCGTGGCTTCCAACACAGTCTCTCAGTCAATCGAGTCCCTATCATCGTGGCAGCTACCTTTGGGGTCCCTTATGGGCATCCAAACGGGTTAACTTTCCATCAGATAGTCGCTCATTGGTGGAAATACTGCGCTCTGGCACTTCTAGAGCCCCTACCATTATGTCCCTGGTTCGCTATCTGTCCCTGTTGGTAGCTCCTGATTCCTTTTCTTTCACTTCCTCCCCGTTAGAGGGAAGTCTAACCCAATCGCCGACTCTCTGTCTCGCTTTCAGTTTCAGCGTTTCCGCCGGCTAGCCTCTCATGCAGACTCCATTCCGACCCAGATTCCGCAGCAGCTCCTCTCGGATTTGGATCTTTTTTGTCAGATTAATTCCACTTCTACTTGACTCAGGATTTTGCCCCTACTATTAGGAAAGTTTATGCCTCTGCCCAAACGCTGCTTCTTGGATTTCTTTGCTCAGGACAATAGCTCATCTCCTTCTGGATCAGCTTTTCCAGCCAGTGAAGATGCGCTTATACGTTTCTGCAGTCATTTTGCCGATACTCTCCACCATTCATCGATAAAGGTTTATCTTTCAGCAATCCAGGCCCCTCACATCGAGGAGGGTCTGCATTCTCCTCTAGTTGGTTGCCTTCGGTTACAGCGCGTGTTGTGAGGTATCAAACGTCACCAAGGCTCAAACAAGCGTCAGCTTGGAATGGAATGGAGGCTCATGGTTGGATTGCGGGAATTTGCCAGCCTTGAGAGCAGTATTCTATCTGGGGGCTGGCTGGCCACAGTGGAAACCCCTGGGCATCCCAAGTGCCCACCTTCCACGTAAGCAAGGCAGTTGGTTAACTGACCGAATCTTGTACACCAACATTGAGAGAGTGGAACGACGAAAAGTGTCCCAACAATTTTGACTGATACTGTATCTAATCTTTTTGTCCGCTCTTTCGCTTTGGGTGTTTTAAAATTGTTGAATAACCCTCGGAGCAACCAACGAAAACAGGTTTTAAGTTTATTTAGTCTTTTAGAATATCTTAGATATATAATCTTTCATTCTGCGCCAGAGAACTCAGTACTCGTATACGCTGTAGCTGAGAATAGATTTATGCTTGACGTACGCCAGTGTTTAGAGCTTTTGCGTGCTTGATCTCTTTAGCTGTATGCCCAGGTGAAGCAAAAGATGGAAGAAATGCAGCAGCACAACATGTCATGGATTGAGGTTTGTGTTGGTGCTGTTTAGATTTCCTTTAGCTTATTAGTTAGATTAAACACCGCGCTAACGACGAACGTTGAACGTCAGCTAGCCGTTTGTCGTTTGCCGTGCCGTTCGCTGTGTTTGTTTGTTTAAGTTCCCCGTCAGCACAGCAGAACTGGAAGCTAAAAACGAGGGTGTTAAAAATATGAACAAGACGTGTCTTAGATATTTGAAAATAAACTAGGTATTGACTACACGTTTCCACGTTTCTTAATTTTTTTAAAACTAAGTAAAATATGTATGATACACGGTAAGTGTTCTCGGTCGCCATTCACTATGACTAGACAAAATAAACTGAGAAGCTGTCATCTTTTTTCGCTTTATTTTGAAACTCTTTTAGCTTTACAAACAGTGCATATAGAAGAAGGATGATTAACGAAGTATAGCTAATAAAAGCAAGCGATCAAAATGAAGAAATAGTCGGTAGAAATGGGCTGCAAAAATTCTCGCGTTTCCTCCAAACGGGAGAAATACCATCCTTGCGTTGAAACGGCGGCTGGTAAACAGCAAACGCGGTAAAAGTCAGGTCACGTGACCCTTTCTGCCGTTCGCGGGAAAAATGCGCGGTACATATTCTCTCAGTTGTTGTTGTCGTTGTAAAGAATAGTTTGATAAGAGGATTGTATGCTCTCTCTCTAGGTCCAGTTTCTTAGAAAGGCTGTGGATGTTCTGTGTTTATGCAGGAACACACTGAAATATACCTACGTCTTTGCTTTCTACCTGAAGAAAAACAACCAATCTGTCATCTTTGAGGTGAATCCTTCTTGTTGAATTTTTGCATTATCAATAGCGTAATACTGAAACCATTTCAGACCCCACATTTTCACATCGTCCAGCTGACATGATAAGCGGAGCTCCACTGATCTTGCAGTGTTCGCACAGTCTTGAATTCAAAAGTCCTTGAATTTTAGGGGAAGTCCTTAAAAAGTCCTTGAATTCCATTTTTCCTTAAAAAGTCCTTAGATTCCTGTGAAAAGTCCTTGAAAACTGAGGTTTTATTTCTGTTTTTTTAATGATTTTTGGCAAGTGAGGTGAATCAAGTTTTGAGCAAGTGAAATGAAAAATATAGAGAACTTGGTGGAACAAACAGTTCAAGTCCTGTCAGAATGGACTGGGAATGTGCGTTTTGTGTAATCTGTGAAGTTACGTTCCTTGTAGGTGGTCCTTGAAATGTCCATGAAAATTCCTTTAAAAATGGTGGCAAATTTTTGTTTGAACCCTGTCTTGTTTTTCTTGCTCGAGTTTCAAGACCTTTAACGCGATGTTACACGGGACAATTCGCAACGACGATTTTTAGCGCAACACAGTGTTGCAATGCTGGAACAGTGTTGTAACCATTCGAAACAATGTCACAACAATGTTACAACCCTGTGTTGCGCTAAAAATCGTCGTTGCGAATCGTCTGATGTAACATCACCTTTATTCACACCTTCAATTAAACCCTTCCACAAAAAAATGGTTTACCTGGATGTCAATTTTAAAGTTCTAGCTCGCCCATCAAGAATTAAGGTGATGTTACACGGGACGATTTGCAACGACCAGTTTTAGCGCAGCACAGCGTTGCAGTGTTGGAACAGTGTTGTAACTATTCGAAACAATGTTGCAACAATGTTGCAACGCTGTGTTGCGCTAAAAATCGTCGTTGCGAATCGTCTCGTGTAACATCACCTTTAAGTTAATGCGCTATATTCCACTTGCCTCATTACATTTTGTGAATAGTGATCTTCTTTCCAAATTTGTTGTATTTGTTGGGTAAAATCCATAATAGACTTTAAGATTTGAGAACAAGGACGATTAGGAGGACTAGATTTGACTGAAAGTTCAGTTATTTCGCGTATTCCGAAAAAAATAGGACACCTTGGAAAGATTCATTTTACGTTTTTTCACCAGAAAAGTTAACACGGGTTATTTTATTAAACGAGGTTAAGCCTTCACCCGATTGCAAAAATGATAAAACTTCTTACTTCCATCACTGTGACATTTTCGCTAAAACCCGTAGAAGAATGCTGGGCAACGGCTATCACTTTTTCCCGCTATCACTTTTTCACACTCGTGCACCACAAATTATTGAGAAAGTCTCGTTGTCGTAGTTGTCCTCGTCTTAGAAGCTAAAGGTCTCTATTGTGTCAACACAGGATAACCAAAAAGACCTCGAAATGGCTACAGAAACTCTGTCAGAGTACCTTGAGCGTGATATAACGTCTGAGTGTTTATCAGATATAAAACAAAAGGTTCAAGATAAATACAGGTACGTGCCCTGAGTAGTTACTTCAGTTTCTTTTGTGTTCAATTTTCAACATTTTTGAGGCAGTTATTTCGGGTCCCAGGTCGGTAGCTTAAGGAAACAGCCCACATTTGGCGACGCCACCATTGGTTTCCATGCGAAATGGCGTCTGAGAAACGAGCGGAGATATTCCATATTGGTGTCAGCGAGTAACCAGACCTGGGTAGTGCTTTTGATGGGTTGAAGCGAGTTTCCCTCGCGGTATGGTCAAAGAAGAAAAATACTGAATTTCAAACCAAGCGATACAAAAATGTTCAGATATCTTGTGCACCCTAAGGCTTTTCTTTAAAAAGGCTTGGCCCTGAAAAATTCAGAATGGGGTTCATGTGGCCCTCATTGGCCAATTCCTAGGATCCTTTAGCAAAGTTGCACCGATGAGTATATATCGTATGGCGTATTTTTCTGGCAAATGATCGCTCGGTACGTCCTGTGTGTAGTCATCATTTTTTATTTTGACCGCAGCGGTGAGCTCTTATAAACTGGCTTTTGTGAGCCAAAAAGGCTATCTATGAGCTGAACTTGATGAATTGTTCTTATTATTCCTAGGTATTGCGAAGCGAGGCGAAAAGCACTTTTAGACCACGTATACGAGGGATACGAGACCGACATTTGGGAGTACGTCGATTACGACTGAAGTCGTATATTCTTAAAGATTTAAGAGAATTCATGTAAGACTAGGATATAAAAGGAGTATGCTGGACCAGATTGCTTACTGTTCAATAGTTGAAGTTCGTATTTGCAAATCGTATCACATAGAGACTTATAGATGTACATAAATGGACAAATGTTTGTGCTTGAGATGTGACCCTAATTGGTGTTATTGTGTATTCGTGACGTGCGTAGAGGCCGGTGTAAAACCAGACTCGCTTGGTGTACGATGTAGCCGCGACAGAGGCGAAAATGAGAGATAATTGAAACACATTTGAAACACTCAGTAACAACTTATGCCCCATTCACACCAAAGCTTTAACTTGTTTAAAAGAGTTTTTGCGAAAACGGTTTAAAATTGTTTTTATAAGAAGGCTGTTCACTGAGTTTTGTCGACTACAAGTGTAGCACGACTGAAAGCACAAAATAAGTCACTTGATCTTGTGTAATAGCCATTCCTGCCATTTTCTTTGACTGATTTTTTTTCCTATCTTTTTTAACTGAATAAGCTTTTGGTGTGGATTGAGCATTAACGCGCAAAGCGATTGGCGCGATCTGTTCCTGCGAAGTGTGCGAGAATAAATCGTTTCTTCCTTTCAGCGACTGCACTCTAATCCTGACGATGAAAATTATTTTTGCATTTTAGGGGGAAATGTTTCTTAAGACGGCGAGATCATTTTATCTCATTTAAAAGTGTTTTGGGATTTTTGTTGGTGCCTTGATTATAACTGAAACAACTTTCTGTTCCACAAATTACAGTGCTTAGGTTATTGGCAGCACCACCGCGTTAAGGTGATGTTACACGAGACGATTCGCAATGACGATTTGTAGCACAACACAGCGTTGCAACATTGTTGCGACATTGTTTTGCAACATTGTTCTAACATTGCAACGCTGTGTTGCGCTAAAAATCGTCGTTACGAATCGTCCCGTGTAACATCACCTTTATAGGCCATTTCCGAGTATCCTCAAGCCTCTGTTTCAAAGCGAGGCTAAGTGCTATGCCATTGATCTGACAATGATTTTTTAATTCTTATGCAAATAAAACTCATTTTTACAAGGTAAGTTTTGCACTTAGCCCAGTTTTGTAAGTGAAAGTTTTGGGATCTAGGAATTGGCCTATTGGTTAAGTCAAGTTATAACACCAAAAAAAAAAAATAAACATTTATTATCTTGTACGCGATCTGGAAGATAAAGCCAGGCCAAGAAGAAAGCTGGAAACAGCAAGACAGTCGCCGTCTAATTTGCCGTATATGCGTGACTATGATGTCTGGTCGAGATATATCCTGATGAACTTGTCGTGGAACATTTTAGATAGTTTTATGATTAACAAGGAAGAACTGTGAGGACATCTGTTTGTAGCCTCGACGTCATTTTCTTCACTTAAAGGTGTATGTTTCCAGGTTTCTGTTCAATCTACTTTTCAACCCGCTTTTGCTTGTAAATAAACTTAATAATTTAACTGTTGTTTCTCAAAATGCTCTCGTCTGCCTAAATTTACTACTTCCCTTGATTTAAACAGAGTAGCATAACTGTAGACTGAAATGAGATTTTCACACGAAGCCCTCTATCCTACGCGCGCGTAAGGCGAGGAATAGTTTTTCTCTCTCTGATCCTCACACTTTGTTTCAACGCTCGCTCCAGGCGTCGGTTGGTCAAACAAACAAGATAAATCACTACTCGCCGGATAAGTATTATGGAAATCAATTGCGCAATCCACTAGATAGAGATTTATCGAGTGTATAGGGTTATCCTGGGGCCGGGACGTTTGTAAGACCACTCCCGCGTTCTTGACCTACGCAAATATACAGGCTGTCTCGTAACCTACGTAGAAGGAATGCGACGAATCTTCTGGGACTGTTTCAGAAAATATATAGGAATTTAGATCAGATGGTGCCTGGAACGTTTCTTTTTGCGCACAGTTTGTATGCCGGCTTACAAAGTGGCTAAAGTGGTCGGACCAGGTGCCTTCAAACGGAGCGGTCATTTTCTATGATACAGGATTTTCGGCAAAGCTCAGAAGCTGTCGGTTTGTCACAAGTTAGTTACAGGATAAATTTCAGCTCACTACTCTTCTTCTAAAATATGAAATACTCATTTGGGTCTGTTTCGTCTGGACCAAGGACCACCTACTGGAAATAGGAACCTTAAAGCAAGGACAACGCGACGCAGTGAAAACGTCGGTAAAAAAAATGAATTTGTGTTCTTTCAAACTTACTAGCGTCTAATACGTCAACTTCAATCTCAAAAATATTCGCTGAGGAGCATACGCCCGAAACTCCCTAGAAAAGTGCGCCGTCCACAGTCCTGATGGGCGCTATCGCGCCCATACTGCGACAGTATAGAACGTTTTCACTCACATGGCCAGCATCTATGCTAAGTTATTGAAACAAAGAAAGCATTTACATGAGAAAAGAGTTCACCCCCAGAGGATTTTCTGGCCACACCAACATGGCTGCCGTTTCATTATTTGGAACACCAATATGGCCGCCGTGACGTCATGTGAAAATGCTCTATCTCTAGGCCCCCTCTATCACAAAATCCTCCGTCCGCCCCTGATGACAATTTCATTTTCCAGGCCTAGAAAGTCATAGAATGTAAATGAGGGTCCTAGAAAGTCATGGAAAATCCGATTTCATTTTGGTAGATTAGTTAATACAGATAAGAAAGTTTGGAGAATGTAAGATAGAGTCAACTCATTGATAAGTGCATAAACCAAACGCGTTTTGGTGGACACTATGCAGAGATTGTCTGTTGAACTAGGTGAGGTAAACAAAAATCAGAAAACTAGAATAGTTTTGAAATTGTTTTGAAGTGACGTCCGGTGGCTTAGTGCAAAATTTTGGCGAGATCTATACAGAGCGGACAAAAGCACCAAACTTTGCATGGCTGCAGCTTAGGGCATGTTAGTCAATATTAGGATCGGTGCCCACATCTACCTCTTCAGAATTTGCAGCAACTGCCCGCTGAAGTTCTTCAACAACCTTCCATGATGGGTTCCCTGTACTGAAAATTGCAATCCCTTGTTTTTTTCCACTTCTTTTATAAAAATAACATAAAAAGGCAAATAGATGGAAAAAGAAACTGTATTTATACTATTATTATTGTTGAAACCAACGACTAAAACGAGTCAACTTAATGAAATAGCAACAATGATATACTGGTAGGTTCCCTGTGCTAAAAAATATCAATTCCTTGTTTTTGCCATTATTTTGATGAAAATCACACGAAAGACATGAAAATGAAAAAAGAGATTGTATAATTTATTATTGAAACCAATGACAAAAACAAGTCAACTAAATGGAAAATTCAAGGAAGATGTTTTCAGACGCGTACTCAGTCCCAAATGGCCTTTCAAGATGGCAGCTTGAAGGTGTCTTTTCATGGATTGTACATATCTGCTAGAATAAATTGCCGGTTTTTTTAGGCAAAATTGTGTACAAGCTGAATCACGACAGGTTTAAGTAAAGTTTTAAGCTCTTCTTGGTAATAAATTTGTTATTGAAAGCCACATCTTCGCTTCACGGTGCCGATTATGAATGACTAGCCTTTTTCTTTCTATAGCGCTCATATCCTGAGCTCATGGTGCTTTACAATGTAAAAGACGGAAAAAAATTATATCTCGAGCATGAAATAACATATATTAAAATCTATTTGCAATTCACAAAGAAGAAAAGAAGGTAACAAAAATTCATATGTTTTAAAATTATTTTGCCATTAAAATTTATATATAATGATGATAAGTCATGCAAAAAAACTGAAGATATACATTCTATAAGTATAGGTATATGATCTGCAGATGTTAAAGACTTTTTACAAAAATATTGACTTACTCTCGAAAAATTGCGTAAAAAGATATGTTCTCAGTCCTTTATTTAAACTAGCTAAAGATGGTGACTTGCACAAATCTAGCTAATGGTAGTGTGTTCTACAGTTTAGGGGTTCACACTGAAAAAGCCTGGTCCCCGTGAGTTTTCGAGGTTGTTCTCACCGCTTTTGAGATGCGGACCACAAGTTCCTGGAGTGCCTTTGATAACCAAGTTTGTCCGATAGATAGCTAGGTGGGAAGGTTATTAAGTGATTTGAAAACTGATGAAAAAGAAATTTAAAAACAACATGATAGCTAACAGGAAGCCAGTGAAGGTCAAATAAATAATGCTTTCACAAAGCTTACGAGTCTGAGTAATGATTCTGGGGGCAGTGTTCTGAACATATTGTTAAAAGTCCCTTCAAGTGCATTTTCCTACAACCGCAGAGCAAGGAATTGCAATAGTCTATTTTAGATGTAACAAAAACATGCACAGCAATTTCGCTAGACTCCTGTGTGAGACACTTTCTTATCTTTGATAAGTTCCAGAGCTGTTAAAACGATAATTTGCGAATGTTGAGACGTGTGCGTCAAACAGCACGTTTCATCAAATACTACTCCCAGACTTTGTTAGCCTTGCATTACTCATATTATAGTCGCTAAAAGGTGGACGAGTGCAGTTCATTGACAAGATAAGCACGATTTCAGTCTTATCGTGATTGAGTTCCAGCTCGTTTCTACACACCAAGATGGAAATTAGTCGGGATCGTTGTCATATTTACCAAGGGTGAGAATCGAAAAGAGAGGGTCCGAGACACCCATTGGTTTAACGGTGATTATCTATAGAACGCTCCTTGACAATTTACTAGAATTCAAGAAAGAGGACTGTGTTTTTGTTGCCATTAAGTTTGATACTGAAATCACTTCAGTAGTAAACAAATGCAAAGTGGCATCAATCCTGTCACCTTACGTCCAAGTTAAAAAAAGCGGGCGAGAAACAGCAAGTTGTAGATTGTGGCACCCAACGAACTTGGAAGGCTGACGTTAGTGGGACTGCAAAGTGTGTGCCTTTGTATGTAACAAATACTACTTATGAAGTTCGGTAAGTATAAGGAAATGTGTCTCATTCTCCACTGTATTTGCTATGTACTCAGTGAGTTCAGCAAATGCTCTTGATTTATTTAATTTCTTGTCTTCCTCGGCCTTCCAAGCTGCTCCACTTTTCTTCTTGCGTTCCTCTGACATGTATGCCTATTTCGCAAGTCAGTTAAACAGTGCATATTATATTTTGAATCTATGGCAATCACACCACCGCCAAATATTCTTGGAGGGCCATAGTCCTGTAAATCGTTGGCAAGACGTCTTAGGTTTCTGTCGGCTTTCAATGTACACAAACTGTATAGGTAGCTCCCATCATCTTCGTTTCATATAACACACTTTGCTGTCTCACTAGTGTCAGCCTTCCGAGCTTTTTTGGTACCACAATCTACAACTTCCTGTCTTTCTGTCTCTGGTCTGCTTCAACATGCTTACTTCTCCTTTCTCTTTTTCTAACTTGGACTTAATACTTACCTTGAGGTGACAGGATTGCTGTTTTTACTACTGTAGTGATTTCAATATCAAGCTAATTGCAACAGGAAAACAGTCCTCTTTCCTGATTTCTAGTACATTTTCAAGGAGCGTTCTATAAATGCTTGTACCGTTAACCCAACGGGCTTCTCAGATCTTCTTTTGTTGATTCTTGGCAAATATGACAACGATCCCAGTTGATATCTATCCTGGTGGGTAGCAAACATCTCAGCTTTAGAAAACTTTAACTAACCAGTAAGAAAATACTCAGTACTGTCGTTTCTAATCAGCACAAAATATGAAGCGAAAATGTGGCTTTCCATAACACATTTATCACCATGAAGAGTTTAAGACTTTACTTAAACCTGTCGTGATTCAAATTGTTCACAATTTCCCCTAAAACACCGGCAATTTATTCTAGCAGATACTTACAGTCCATGAAAAGACACCTTCAAGCCGCCATCTTGAAAGGCCATTTGCTACTGAGTACGCGTCTGAAAACATCTTCCTTGAATTTTCCATTTAGTTGACTTGTTTTTGTTATTAGTTTCAATAATAATACAATCTCTTTTTCATTTTTAAGTCTTTCATGTGATTTTCATCAAAATAATGGCAAAAAACAAGGAATTGATATTTTTTTGGCACAGGGCACCCACCATGGTATATCATTATTGCTATATCGTTAAGTTGACTAGTTTTAGTCATTGGTTTCAACAATAATAGTATTAATACAGTTTCTTTTTCCATCTATTTGCCTTTTTATGTGATCTTCAGCAAAAAATGACAAAAAAACAAGGGATTGCAATTTTCAGCACAGGGCACCCATCATGGAAGGTTGTTGAAGAACTTCAGCGAGCAGATGCTGCAAATCCTGAAGAGGTAGATGTGGGCACCGATCCTAATGTTAACTAACATGCCCTAAGCTGTAACCATGCAAAGTTTGGTGCTTTTGTCGGCTCTGTATAGATCCAAGCCTTTAGCTACCTGACTATTAACCTCAACCTCGTCCCCACGGTCTTCTCGCTTTCCAATATGGCGGCGGCCATATTGGAAAGCGAGAAGACCCTGGGGACAAGGTTGTATTAACCTTAGGTCATAAAAAAACGCGGAAAGTTCATGGAGAAAGTCATGGAATTTGAAGAGCTCAAACCGGGAGTACGAACCCTGTTATGGTCGTCGGTTATTAACATTCAAAGGGGATAGACGTAACGGCAGCCCAAGCTACTTTTGGGGGCCAGTGATTTTCTTAAACCGCGCTGTCAGGTGGCTGAACAGTTGGACAGGTTGTGAGTCGTTATGGGGTGTTAATAAAGACTCGTTGCAGGCATAAAGCTCATACAAATTTTGCGCGTACAATATTTATTTACTGGACGTTATGTTTTAATATGAGGTTAAACGTGGAAATTCAATCGTTGCCGTGGCAACATGGATGATATAAAACAAGCCAAGGAGGTTTACGCAAAATCCAGTCATCAGTTTTCCTTATAACTTGACCAAAGCTTACAATTAGTAATCATCAATCTTTTAAAACACAACTAGACCAAATTTTAACAGCTCTATTCTCAGTAACATTTCTATCGAAGTTTTTTTTTAATCACTTCAGATTTTTGCTCGCGCCGAACGGCTTCGTCATGGAAAATTACTTTGGATGCTCAACTCTATCTCAGGAAAACTGTGTTCAGCTGCCTTAAAAACCTTAGAGCTGGATACAAAGACCGTTGTCAACTCACCCTCAATAGTGAACTTACGCAACAGGACGGGAGAGGGAAGAAGACGGCAAACCTTGTGTGACAAGCGTGACAATAATTTTGTTTGAAATAACTTTTCGCCAAAATTCACTTTCCTTTAAACAGATCTTTTTGTAAAAGACCAGAAAACATTGATGTTAAGTGAAGATCACGACAAAACACGTAAGAAATAGCCTTGTCACGTTTGTCACACACGAGCGTTCTGCCGTCCTCTTCTTCCTGCCGTCCTGTTGCGTAAACTCACTAATGATGGGAGACCTTATCGGCGTCAAGGAAACCTTTTCCCAGATTCTTAAAGCTGGTCTAACTGAAGATTCAGAAGCAAGAAATGAGGATAGTCTAAGGATAGGCGACACCTTCAACCATGAGAACCAAGGCGACGAGAACGTTAAAAAATAAAAAATAAAAATTAGATTAATAAATTAATAAATACACTTTAAATAAATAATGGCTATATGAGCAAAACAACAGCACTGCACGTGCATCACCCTTTTTGGTATATTTCTTTTATTGTCCTCTTAACGACTCCGGCCGGACGTGAAACTCTCCAATCTCCTTTTACGGAGGTCGTAAATACGCGTCAACGAATTTTTCTTTCTCTTTTTTTAACTTGGATACCGGAAAATTTCCCGACATTTGAAAAACTGATTGGGCGAGGCTAAATAAACTCGATAGAGTTGGAGAGAAGGCAAATTCATCGTTTTCATTCACTGCCGTCGGTCGTCTTGTTTGATTAGGCTCCCTTGACAGGGGTGTTACGAAAACTAAGACCCTCGAAAACTAAGACCTAAGACCTAAGACCCGTCTTAGTTTTCGAGATTACGAAAACTAAGACCCCCTAAAATCGAATCCGTCGAAATATAAAGTCAAATTGTAACCGAAATCGGTCTGATCTGTCAAATTATATCATGTTCCATCCTTTCCACCGAGTTTTAGGTCAAATTTAACGCTAAATTTAGGGGTCTTAGTTTTCGTAATCTCGAAAACTAAGACCCCTCTTAGTTTTCGTAATTACGAAAACTAAGACCCCCTCCAAAACAATCTCTAAAATTTCTACAAAGTCGAATTACCACCGTTTGAAGACTATAATCCGTAAGACAAACAAAAACTACTATCATACGCGTGCTAGACGATCCGCTTCTTCTAACAATTTGCAGACATACATTATCAATATTGTGGCTTTAAGAAGAGGATGAAAGCTATAGACTGCCTACGTATAATTGTACACTGAAAATATGCCTTACCCCTATAATTTTGGTTGTTTATCCTTAAAGTCATAAAATTGGTTTTCCACTGGAGATAGATTTTTGTCTTCGTTGCGGGCTGACATGTCGCTGCGACGTGGTCAACGGCGTTATCGGTTAAACATCACACAAAAATACGGATTTTTTTTCCTTTTCTGGCCAGGTCATAGATAGAAAAGTGCTTTTATAAAAAGGGCGAAAAAAGGAGAATATGCTACATTGCGTTTTTCTAGCGTTTGTTTTTATCGTTGCCACCCCGGAGATCACCGGGTTACAATGCAAAGGTAGTTGAGGGGTAGGGGTGGGGGGCAAGGAGAAATAGTCTGTGAGAGATAATCGCTAAAATCACTAATGAAATAATAAACAGAAAACGAGTGAGTGAATGGAGTTCTAATTTCAGAACAATAAAATAAACAAACAATCAATACAAAGTGAAGATTGCGTGACAGTAGGTTACCAGAGGTCAGGATTCCCGGGGTAATAATTTTCGGCGGGAAAATTGATCACATGAGTTCTTGCTCGTGGCGGCGTGTTCGATCGGGATCTCCTCGATCGAAAGTGTCCCTTTTCCAAAAAAATTCATCTTCCTAAGCTATCAAAAAGTAAAGCAGTATCTGGAAATTATATCAATTCAAGTATCCAGCGCTTCGATTGCAACAATTACCTACCCGCGGTATCGCCGGTTTTTTAACGGGCAAATAAAAGATAACATCGACTCACGCGAGAGGTTTTGTGACCCCCGAGGCTAGCAATTCCCTCCCCCGCTCCTCTCCCCGCGCTCCCCGCTTGTCCACGACAACCGCTGGACATAAACCCCCGCAGGTGATAGTTACAGGTAACGCAATCTCGATCGGACACGAAGAAAAACATCCATTTCCAGTGGAAAGCCAATTTCATGATTTAAAGGATAAACAACAAAATTAAAGACCAATAGGGGTAAGGCATATTTTCAGTGTACAATAGATACGTAGGAAGTCTATGGCTTTGGTCCTCTTTTTGAAGCGAGTGTTCAAATTGTTAGCGGATCGTAGATCAGCACGCGTATGATAGTAGTTTTTGTTTGTCTTACGGATTACAGTCTTCAAACGGTGGTAATTCGACTTTGTAGAAATTTTAGAGATTGTTTTGGTGGGGGTCTTAGTTTTCGTAATTACGAAAACTAAGAGGGGTCTTAGTTTTCGAGATTACGAAAACTAAGACCCCTAAATTTACCGTTAAATTTGACCAAAAACTCGGTGGAAAGGATCGAACATGATATAATTTGACAGATCAAACCTATTTCGGTTACAATTTGACTTTATATTTTGACGGATTCGATTTTAGGGGGTCTTAGTTTTCGTAATCTCGAAAACTAAGACGGGTCCTAGGTCTTAGGTCTTAGTTTTCGTAACACCCCCCTTGACAGTACAGTAAATTTCAGTTACAGTTCAGTACAGTAAACCAAGGAAAAGCTTCGGCTTATGAATATTAAAATCGTAAATGTTTTAACCCACCGTTATAATTATAACTTCAAACAACAGCTTATAAACATGCAATTTGTTTTTTTTTCTGATTCGCCTCTCGCCATTCCTTCCCACACGATACAAGAGACTGAATGGGAATTCCTTCAATGTTCCTTCATAAAACCAGTGTTGCGGAAACTATTTTTGGAGGAGGGGCTGGGAAAAGGAGTCGAAAGATTCCCCCCCCCCCACTCCCCTCCTTTAGATAGTTAGCTATTGTGCGGATGTTTAGTGCCTTGTTTCTTTTCAATGACGTCATTTGGTGATTACCGTGACGAGATTATTGTCGGTGGATGGATAGACACGTGGCTTACTCGTGCAGATTTGTACCATTCATTCGGTTCAATTGAAATATTGAATTCAGTTTGAACAATAATTAATAGACCCGTCACCTTGGGGCCTTACGATAACATCAACTAGCTAGATGTGTTGAAAGATTACGCGATTCAAGATATCGGAGCTACGCTGGAGTCATTTCGATTCTTAGCTCTTTTCCCTAACTCCCTGGGTGGGGCTTAACGAGCACATAAGGAATTAGCCGGTTCTAGTAGGAAAGGGGGTTTTAAGCGGAAAAACGTCTCTTTTTCTAAGACTCCTATTAATTGACTAGCCGATCAAATAAATATACAGAGTGGTCTTCACAAGGCATTTTATTACAAAACAAAACCCAATAAAGGCACAGAGAAAGTAAGAAAAATAATGTAATTAGATTAATTTGATCTCGTTGCCAACTCTCCTGTAATACTTTTTGATTATGCGATGTTTGTATAGGTTAGGTCTGGGTCGATACGCTCAGTGTACAAATGTTTCGAACACGTAAGTTTTAATGCAAGGAAATTTTGTCAAACCATTTAAGTTAGCAAAAGTTTCCAGTCAAAGCAAGTAAATCGGCAAATGCACATCTACAAAAGGCTAAGGAAAAACACTGAAGGTCAGAAATGACCTTGGTCACTTTGGAAATACTTCGAGATCCATCTTTTGTCTCGCGTTATTTTCTTCCGTAAACACAGTCAGCAGTTTATCGAGCTACAATGACATGAAAACATTTCAGTTTCTTAAGTTGACTACTTAATTCAATAAGTGAGTAAAATAGGTATGTTTTATCAAAAAAATAGGGTCTCCAACTGAATCATGTGTTTCAGTTTTCGTTCAAAGCTTTTTTTAAGAATTTACCTAAGATATCTTTTTACCTCTGTTTAAATTATAACTTACTAAGTCATCTGCGATGTTAGGAAAAATTTTTATATGATTATAAAGCTTTCTTTCTGAATGGTCTTAACACTTGAAGTCCCAAGAATGACTAACATCAGTTGTCTCTCAACAATATTAATAGATAATCAAGAGAAAAGATTATGAGAATTAATAAAATGATCTCCAAAGGAAAAATGCTTTGATCTTTTTTCAAATTCTCTCAAACGTTCCTTTGAGGCGGTCTGGAGAATTTGCACGTAGATATTAGGACTTAAAGAACTAATGTTCATATTGTTCAGTGGTTCTTGGAACTACATGAGCCTTGAAAGGGAAAGGTTTCAAAGTTAATCCAAATTTTCCACCATGCAGGTTAGGTTTTTCACTGTCACAGGGAAGCTGAAGATTCACAAGCTGCAGCATACAACCCAGGAACATAAACAGCTCAGCCTTTGCTAGGGTGTCACCGAGGCAACGCCTTCCACCAATGGAGAAAGGAAGGAAAAGCGGCTGCAAATCCAGCCGAATCTGCCCAGCCTCGTCAAGAAAGCGATACGGATTAAAAGCGTCTGGTTCTTGGAAGTGATTTGCATCATGGCTCAAAGCCCAGAGATTCACTATCACGGTGGAATTTTTGGGTATATGGTAGCCAGCAACAGTTGAGTCTTCAGTTGTATAGTGTGGGAGTGCCAAGGGGACAACAGTAGCTTTACGCAGAACCTCAAGTACGGTGGCTTGTAGCAGAGGCAGCCTTGCGCGGTCTTCAAGAGTGGGAAGGCGATCCGTTCCTATCTCGCGCTTCAGTTCAGCTTGCAGCTCCTTCTGCAAGCCAGGGTCAGAGAGGATAAAGAGCAGCGCCCAGTGAAACGCTGTGGACACCGTTTCGATGCCTGCTCCAAAGATATCAGCTACAATTGTGACTACAGAGTCGTTGTCTAACTGCATCTTAACTTCTTCTTCAATTTCTTCTTCGATGATTTTATCCAACGATGCAGCAGCATTGACGCCAGCGTCTTCCACACTCGCGTGGCGTTGCAGATTGTAAACTTTCCCCACAAAGTCGATCAGTTCCCTTACAGAGGCTTTCAAAGCCTTGCACTGCTTTCGAAAAGCGAAGTGAAGCCACGGGAAAAAGTCGAGCAAGTTTACGACAGCATTGTTCTCAATAAAGGCAGTTGATCTCTTCAAGATGCTCTGGAATTCAGCCACGTAATTTGTTTTAAAGTTATCTCCAAACACAAGTCTAAATGTAAAATTGATCAATAGATCTCTGATGTAACTAGTCAAGTCGAGAGCTCCGCTAGTGCTTTCTATCAGCTCTCTACAAAAGCGCTCCGTTTCTTGTTGCGCTACAGTGTTAAAACGTTTTACATCGCTGAAAACAGCATGTAGGGAACGAGAGGCCAGTTTTTTGTTTCTTTTATGCAAAGGACCACTGTAGCCAAACGCTATGCTCTTACCTCCATTGCTGCTAATTAGGAAATTGTGAAAGGGCGGTCTCGAGGAGAAATGGCAAGACCTCCTCGCGAGGGCCTCTTTTACAACGTCGTGGCTGTTCAAAACGATGGCCTTCCTCGCACCAAGACGGATGCAAAACACGCTTCCATAAACTTGGGCCATGCCTGTTAGAGCGATGTGTGGAGAATCTCCCAGTTGGAATAAGTTGCCAATTAGAGGCAAACCGAACGGCCCAGGAGGAGTGTTTCTTCGCCGCACCTTAGACCAGCCAAAGAAAAGTAACACGACGATGAAAGGCAAGCAGCATAGAACAACTGAATACAGCATTGAGCTCTCTTGGAGGAAAGTGACTTCCATGTTGACTGCGTATAGCTAGGGTAATGGGCTTGTCCTAGTATACTGCACTTTGTTACATCAGTGCAGCATTCTGTGTGGTATTTATACGGTACCTGTTCTGTTTGTAACCTTGGTTGTTTACGAGAACATTTTCCAATGCCAAGGTCGCAAAGTCACACTTGACATGCGCTGTTTGTTTTCCAAACAGGCCGAGCGTGTCTCAGCAGTATGGTTTTGGAGAATAAAACCAAAGCCACTTGAGAATTGAGTAAAAAAACGTCCGTAAATGATATTTGGTTGAAGCATTTATAGAAAAGTACTGTAACTAAGGGTTGCAAAAGTGATTTCGTGATTGTATCCTGCCCTTGCACCCCTTACTCCCACCCCCTGTCCCGTTCGCTACTTTAACTATACCCTATTGTAAGTAAACAATGCAGATACTTCTTCTAATTGGTTTGTTTTGCAAAGTCCAACCTGACTTTGCAGCTATTTGGCAGTGAAGCCCGAACTGTGAGGCGAAGATGCAATTAATCAGTAATAAAGAAGAGAGTGACATAAGTCCATGTCTAAGTTCTTCAGTGACAACTTGTCTTTATCCGTGCCATCCGGCCCATACTGGGTAATTAGTTACACTTGCGTGACTAAATACATGTCTAGTAACCTTGGCTCTCTAAGTAAGGTGACGACGCCGATGGCATTTTACGCGTTGACGAACATCGTCAAAAACGCCGCTGCTTTCAACCTTGAAAAACAGCCGGTGTTTTCATCCAAGGACGTCAGAGGGAAAAGGGGTCTGTTTATGGTCATTTGAGACGGTCCTGGGCATAGCTGAGAGAGAAAGTAAAGGAGAAAGTTGTTTCATTGATTCATCTTTATGCGTTCTTACTGTACAAACTTCAAGTAGAAAGAAGATAAAGTTTGCAAAGTTAAACAATAAAAACAGTATGACATTGGAAACAAATAGACCACGTATCTTTCGTAAACACTTTACAATGATACTGTTGCAAAAAGAGATTAATTAGTTGGCAAGATTTAACTTTGCATGGAAAGTGATAATTAACAAAGGTGAAAAACGGAGTATTTCTTCTAATAGACCTCATATTGATTTTCAGAAGATGTACGATTCAAGGTCAGAGTTGAAAGCGATCCTTCATTAATTACTCAATATTATTAGTCGACAAATTTTTCTAACCATTGAGTAATACGGAATATCAATTTTAACCTTGACCGTGGTAATGTAAGAAGAATAGTCATTTGTTTTTCATTAAGATCAACAAAATCGTCTCTTTCATGATCATTCAAGCAACAACCGCACTTGATTGGCAATTGACGATCGTACGATGACGATTATAGCTCAGCTCACGAACTGTACCGCACTGCGTAAGTCCTAGATCATCCACACACAGTGCAAACAGTTGGTTTTTGGAATCGTACTATTCTGAATTAGTTCTGAGCCTCAAATAAAGAACAAAATAGGGTTTATAAGTAACTATAGCAATGATTGCAAGCTAGAGCGGATATTAATGGAATGCGGTACGCTTTAAATATACCTCTTAACCACAGAGGAAGTATCGATAATACACAAGAGCTGAACGGGATCTAAATTTGTCAGATGTACATGTATTAATTCCAAGGTCACAGTGACGTGTTAAAATAAGGCAGTATTCGCATAAGTCGTGTTCCACTTGATCTCCTAATTAGAATACTGAGAATCACTAGAAACTGTATGGGAATGTACTTTATTCTGCTCAAACTATAAAGATAACTTAGACTTTCATGAACCGTGACTAGAAAAAGGTTATCTTATTCCTTAACCCCGTTTTTCTTGTTTAGACAACGCTTAAATATAGTAAGTTATCAGTTTCCTTCAATGAATACATGCACTGCCCCTTCTTTTGGCAGTTATAATAAAAGACTAAGTTTATGTATTTATTACACGTAGGATTCTTTAGTGCTCTGATTCCAGCCCTGAAATGCATGATCTCATCCTGCAAACATTCGTGAATGTTTGATCCAGAGTATTGAGAGGAGGGTACTGATGTCTTTAAGTTGTGCCCTCAAAACCTTATGAGATATTTTCACGATAACAAGTTTGAAGCGTCTCAGAAATTAAAAAGATTAGGCATGTGAAACAAATCGCATGACTTGAAGAACTTGAGCTGCTTGACGTCTGATCTTGGAGGGTTTTTCATTGCTTTTTTTCTCGAACTTAACTGTTTAGAGGAAATTAATGGTGATCGTGAGTCAATCAGAACAGACCCGGGAACATAGGTGCAAAAAACTTCAGGGTTATTTCATTGGCTGTTATTTTTCCACTTGACTCCTGAGCTGTGCGATGCTCTGTTCCAGCCGACAGGCCTCATCGTTCCAGCGTCGGTTGCGGGAGTTGGCCTCTTGCAGCTGGCGTTTCAGTCTGGTCAGCTGAGCTTTGTTACGTTTCTACAAGCATGAAGAGCAAAATTTTTTCAGAATTAGATATTTTTGGGCTCATATGGAATAATTACTGATGATAGAACTTCAGAGAGACTTTCACAATTCAAAATGTTTGCCGTTGAGAACCGTCAGCCTGTTCGTGAAACGCCTGTACTACGCAGGCTAACCGTTCTCTTAGTTTCGGCCATTGTCAGCTACTTGACTTTGGCATGGGGCTTTGGAGACAGTTTCCTTGTATGTTACCTCAGTAACCTCTTCCACTGCACATGCAGTTCTAGTAAAAACCTTCAAGTACGAACCTGCATCTTCGCAATTTAGCCTAAATAGGTTAGCACAAATTTGTAGAAAATAAGAACATTACTCTAGTTTTAAGCCAAAGGCTTTAAATCCCAAGAGCGACCGACATCACTTTTCTCCTAAAGACATTAATACAAGGTCAAAACAACAGGTTATAAGAATTAAGAAAATGATCACCTAAAGGTTAATGCTTTAATTTTTAAACAAGGACTTTAACATTGGCAAATTTTAGCCGACATGCAGGTTCTTCACTTAGAACCGCTAGGTTCTCACTTACGGGATTTTATTGAATGTACTCGATTTGATTCTTTTCTGCCCCTTTATCACTCAGTCACAAGACGTGCAAGGGAAATCAATCCCAAAAGAGGTACCAAAAGTCATTTTCTAGGTTCTGAATATTGCAAAGTATAATACAAAAGTATTCAGGTTAATTGGAAAAGTTTGAATTTTAATAGTTCCACCTTGGGGTTCAGTGCAGAATGGGGTTTTATCTTAGGACTCAGAAGTTAGTAGTACAATACATATGTCAATTGTGCCTCCACACTGATTAATAACTGACTAGGTTTAAGAAATCTAACTGCCATAAAACTGCAGGAAAGTCATGACCACTTCAGCGACTGTGCAATTTCAAGGCACACATAGCCTGAGATCATGCTATCTCCCTGGTATTACGACATTGTTTCAATATGTCTCTTTAGCTACCTTTTCTCCCTATCTCTCCTTTTTTTTTTAAAGGTTTATCGCGGGGTAGAAGGCACGTTCTTCTCACATTAGACTTCTCGTTATCTCCCCGAGTATATGCATTCATATTGATGACTACAAATATAGACCGCATGACACATGAAGTTCAAAATTGTTTTTTTTGGGGCGCAAATCATGGACAGTTTTGTCCAAGTTCGTGACGTCCTTCAACCTGCTCCCTCACTTTTATTTACAACAGTCTTAACCTTTTGCGAAAAGGGTCAAAGCTTTTGTCATCATCTAAATTCGTTTTCGCCTCTTTATTGAAAGCCTGAGTATGAGATATGTCATCCTAAGTGTCCACCATTTTAGAGTCCGTTATTTCATTGCGCTGATGTCGTCTCTCAGTCGTTCACGACGAGTTCGAAGTTGATTCGTGCTTTTACGGGTGTCGACGGCAAGCCACTTAAGAGTTAAGTCAAAGGTTAAATGTCTTCCATCAAAGAATTAAGAAAGGAGTTTTCATCCACTTGAAGGACTACGAAAGTTTCTACAACAAATTTAATCTTTTTGCCGAAAGGGTCGAGGCTTCAGTCATGCAAATTGGTAAAGTGCTTTTTTTTGAGCGAGTATTCTACAG
The DNA here is from genome assembly GCF_958299795.1 of Porites lutea. Taxonomy (NCBI): domain Eukaryota; kingdom Metazoa; phylum Cnidaria; class Anthozoa; order Scleractinia; family Poritidae; genus Porites; species Porites lutea. The sequence continues at coordinate 15,986,900 of NC_133205.1, read as the reverse complement.
TTCAGTACTTGCTTCTTCTTTTTTTCTGCTCGGTGTTTGCTAAATTGTTTTTTCTCTCTCAATTTTTCACGGCGACGTCGAAGTTGCCGAATTCGTGCTTTTTGGGATGTCTATGGACTGTAAGCAAAGGGTAATCCTCTTAGAGTAAAGTCAGAAGGTAAATGTTTCCAATTAAAGTAAATAGGTTTAATCAATTTGAAGGAATACCGCTTAGATAACTGATCAATTATAACGTTTTCAACTGGTTAACTTAACGGAGTTAAGTTTCCGACCGTAAAAGCTAAACTTACGTGCAGCGTGTCAGTCTCTCTCCTCAGCCGTTGTGTATGCTTTCATTTTCGTCACTTCGCGAGGAATCATTGCGAATATGTCAGCTGTCATCATTCCGCTTTTAACAGTGTGTAGGATGATTGCACTAGACTCATATAGCTCAGTGACAGAGCATCTGGATCAGAGCTAGAAGGAGAGGACTAGTATTTTTTTTCCTCCGAGTCGCCAGCGTCACTGTGTGAAAAACCTCATTTTTTCAGCAAGTGTAAATAAAGTAAAGCATACAATCCGGGGGCGGATCCTGGAATCTTTTTATTGGGGGGTCCAAACTTTGGTTCAGAAAGAACTGTTGAACCTTTTTGTTTCAAATTACTTCTCCCTCACACCCCCTCCCACCAGCTGTGAAAGCAGAGACGACCACGTGTTTCTCAATAGGAAGCTTAAGCAACAAAGACGGCGACGGCCACGAAAACGTCACTTAAAGAAAGAAGTCGCGCTGTTTCAAACTTTATCACGCTTATTCCATCTAGTTCAATTCGTCAAATGTTGGCAATTTTTTCTGGAGTTGAATTCTAAAAGTCTGTATCGAAGTTCAGGAAAAGAAAAAAAAGTCGTCGTTCTTGTGTTCTCCTGTACAAATGTCGTAGCCGTGCAGTGACAGCAAGGAAATGTACAAAAAACGTGATGCACGTGCAGAGTTTTTGTTTTGCCAATTTAGACCTACTGCTTTTTTGCCGTTTCGTTGACGTCGCCGTCGTCGTTGCTTAAGGTGAACGCCGGTCGCCGTTGGCGCCGGAAATACTGCTTTGCAAGCAGAGGCGAACAGATCATTATAATTATACTCTAGGTTCCAGAGGATATTTTTTTCCATCGATACTGATGGTTCGCTGCAAAGCCGTCCTGGGAGCCCTATCAAACCGTAAGCACAGTTTATTTCAAAATAGGTATTTTGAGAACGGACCTCTGGATGGATACCTCTGTCGATGTAAGAATTTCAGTTTCAAACAAGCGTTAGATCTGATAGGGGGTCCGGACTAGTAGCGGATCCATACCTTCAGATACGGGGAGGGGGGGGGGGGGGGCGAGCGGTCTTAAAAACTTTTCTTTCGGCCCTTCGGGCCTCAGTTTAGTCTAAGATAAGGGAAGGGGCCCCGGGACCGCCACTGTGGATCCTCCCGGACCCTCCGCCTGGAACCGTCATAACCTGCGTGGCAGGCGCAAAAAGGGAAGGGGGAGGAAGAGAATTAAAGGGAAAAGGGGAGGGAGCGCCTGCTATAAGAGCCGGTGTTTTTATATTCCTATAGAAAATATAAATCGGGCAAATTTGTTTAAATAAATTTTTTGTTTTATTCTTTTGTTTACTTCTTCCTCGCCTTGCCGTGAGGATCAGTTTGCCGGGCCTTTTCATGTTTTTCTTCAAGTTTAATTGTACTGATCCAGGTCTACAACTCGGAGATCCGGCACTACTCATTGGTTTGTTGCTGTGGACTTGCTGACATTCTATATAGTTTTATATTCCACCCACCAATTTCCTGACTAATCCTGTAAAGTCAACTGTCAATACGTGACCAATCACATTTAAGTAGGGGCGCTTCTCAGCACGTGTAAAATAAAACATAACTGAATTTAAGGCTGGCAGTACGGCAAAGGGCTGATTTATAATAGCCAATATTTCGGCTAACAAAATTAGCCTTCCTCAGGGCCAAAGCTATAACGAGAGAAAATATTTTTAATGGCTCCTCAGCATGGTCCAAACTAAATTACTTTCCATTGTTTACCGGAAATTGTCAAGTCGAAACGCTTTTTTGTTCCATCGAACTACTGTCCAAAAATATCTTAAACATACTGTTTTGTCCTCTTTGGGTGGGGGAAGGGGGGTAAATTTTGGGCCGTCACATAAAAAAAAACAGTGGCCCCGCCTTCTCCCCCCCCCCGCTCCCTTAGTCATAAATAACGTACAGTCCCTAAATTAAGGTCGACCCAAATGACAATTTGATTGGTCTTATGAAAAGTTCGACGTCTGACCCCGCCGTATAAATTCACCATGGACGAGCTATTTTTAAATTGTCTTAAAAGACAATCCAGTTGCAATGCGTCTCCACCAATCACGTGTTTTGGGAGTGCTCGCTATAAAACTCCACTCGGGACACAGATCGAAAGTCGGGTCGCGGGTCCAATGTCGCGCGGTAGTTCGTTTTGTTTTAAAACAGTAATTTGTCTGTAGCTGAGATGTACAATGTTTGCTACTGAAAGACAGTGTCTTTGTACTATGAATTAATAACTTTAAATGCAGTTTGAAGAGGAGTGTGAGCTTGGTTTTAGCTATTGAACACTTAAAACTGTAAGTGATGTCATAACAGTGACGTTATCATAGTGACCTCTTTTATACGGACACTTGATCGCTCTGTCCCCTCGGTGTCCGTATTAGAGAGGTTCGACTGTATATTCCTTCTCGTATTTACTTTCGATCCACACTCAAGGAGAGAATTGCAACGGGTTAAAGCTTTCCCTTGGGGATCGTGGGATGGTATTGTTCCTGCACCTCCCTCACAAGCTAATATCAACTTTCGAATACTGTATTTAGGAAATAATTCGGCGTAGATATTGGCTTAATAATTCCACGCAATAATCTTGTCTTCGTTACAAATCGACTTTCAAATCTGCCAGATGGCCTGAAATGACCCGTACTCTTTCCGCAGAAATCGGCCCCATTGTAGAGGAATGGGACAGGCAGAGCCTTCTGGGAGTTCCGTCCGCCATTTTGTCTTTTTGCTGCACAGACGAGGCGACCTCCATTTTATGATTGGGCGTTGCCCTCACGGGCCGCCCAATAATTATAAACGTAAAAAGGCTAACTCGGGCTTGAAAAGCTATGAGGTCGTCGGTTGAAGAAACGAGAACTCTTTCATATTTAGAAATCTTTTCAACAAAGATAAAGAAAATATAAAAAAAATGCGCATCAAACTTCATTCAAGCGGTATTCAAGGCATGAAGTATGGAAAAAGTAATAGTCAAAAGAAAGGCGATGAGTGTCTGAAGGCTGTCATGGATGAACGTTTCTCGAGGCAAGACTTGCGCTTAATCATGTTTTTTTTTCTTATAACTAAGACGGCAAGTGGGTATTCATTAGCAACTCTAAGCTTACACTTTCGATTCCCTCTTTCTCCTAACAACCACAAATAAATAAACAATCCACCAAACCAGCTCTGAACAATAAAAGAATCTTAACAGCGGCTCAGTTTATTTTATGTTGTGGCGGCATTAAAAGAACACAAGGAGTTTAAACTTGAAAGTACACGACGTTTCAGTTGCTTAACCGTTTATTAGTCTATAGCATATTTTTCAGTGAATGCACCTTGAGCATTTGTAGTATTTATAATTACTAGCAGTTTATAGTACAAGACTTAAGGAGTAACCTAGGTCACTCCCCAAAGAAAACAACGGTACTTTATGGTAATGTATTTTTTTACCAGATTCTGTTATGCTTCTTTGTATTCAAAGCTGAATTTACACATAACTGGGCCCGATAGAAAGTCGGCCAGCTTTTTCTTTCGGGTCTTTTCTTTAGACAGTATTATATTGATTCTAACACTAGTAACCTGTAAATTGGCTACCGAGGAGTATCGTGCATAAAAAGGAATTTTTTTCCTTCACTAGTTATCAGTCATTTTCACTCAGTTACCTCGAACTCTAATTTGACGCAAATCATTTTCTCCACCCACGACTTTGGACCTGCGACCTCGGACCCGCGACTGCGACTGCGACCGCGCCTTTCAACCCGCGACCCGCGAACATTAGTCAAACTCGTGGTGCCCGCACGTTTTTTCTCTCTTTAACTTTTCGGGAATCGGAACCCGGGCCCGGGCCTGTGTTTTCTGGCGCGGTAACGTTTTGGGCCCATATCTCGCAATCGGGGGCACATATTTTTGCTCAAAGACTTCTTTTTTAGAGGACAGAAAGGTGATGGGGGAACAGCAGGTAGGTACTTCATGTATGGGTATGTCCCCATACATGAAGTACCTACCGAACAGCAACATAATTACCGCTGTTATGTTGACAGGAGGCTCATTTTATGGGACATTGTGCGGCAGTGGTGCCAGATACCGTATTTTAGCCTTAATAAAAGATTGCGAAGACAGCTAGTTCGCAGACGCAAATTAATACTCTTTTTTTCTTTTCTGGCTATTCAGTTTATTTCCTTTTTTGTTTTCGTTCCGGCATTTTGTTTTTCAAGATATATCATTATCTATTTAATTTTGTTATATTCACAATATTATTTTATCACTTCAGATTTTGTGATAACAGTATACCTGGATATACGCGGCCCCACAAGCTTGTAGCTTTAACTATCATGCACCAATGGTTGTATATAATGTTGTATATCAGTTTATTTCACTATTTCGCCATTCCAATCTTCTATAATTTCTCGGGTCAATGGCTGTATGCTTGAGACCTAACTACTCTAATGTATTTCGAAGGAGACAGACTGCAAATTGTTGCTGGAAATAACTGTTCATCAGTTCACTTTCATGTCTTTATCCGCAGTTCAGAATATGATCCATTTTATATATTTCGATTCAATTCATGTAGTAGTAGTCGTCGTCGTCGTCGTCGTAGTAGTAGTAGTAGTAGTAGTAGTAGTAAAACTTTATTTATCCATGGTAACGGTTCACAAGAGTACTCTTCCATCATGCCGTGATTTAGACAGTAAGGACTACTTAATTACATTGTGTAGTTCCAAAAAACATCCATAGCCCCCACCCCCCCTAACCCACGAAGGGCACTTTTGTTTTAGACCCCCCACGCCCCTGGAAAGTTGGTTGGCTACGTACCCCTGGAAAGAATTTTTTCGTCAAAAATGCCGTTGCACTATACTTTTATGCGAAAAATAATTGTTTCTGCGATAAAGAGAGAAAAACTCTTTTTATTTATATTAATACAGTGTCAAATAATCTCAATTTTGTCTTGTAAAGGTCATTAGAGAACTATTAACGGTAAGTCATCGAGAACCCAACCTCGAGAACTTTGGAGGCGGTACGGTCGTACGCGACACAAGTGATGCCATCTCTCAAACCAGTCAACTTCAATTACTTCGTCAGCTGCTTCGTTTCAGTTAAAAACATGTTAGAAGAAGACTTATTAGAACATGACCACATTACATTAAATACCACAGTACATTGAGTAACAAGGCAACTGATAGATAACGGAAGTTTTTTTCATGAGCCGACGACAATCGTGGTATTCAATGTAATGTGGTCATGTGAACTTCAATTAATTCCTTTCAGTTAAAAACATGTGAGAAGAAGACTTATTAGAACATGACCACATTACATTGAATACCACAGTATATTGTGTAACAAAGCAACTGATAGATAACGGGAAGTTTTTTTCCTGAGCCGACGACACTCGTGTTACATGAACTATCGTGCAAGCCGTGATAAAAGCACTCAGCCGACCGCAAATAAAAGATCATCGATGAAAACGATAATTTTTGCCTTGAAACATCGACTAACAGTAAAATCACTGATGGCTTCTCAAAAAAAATTAAGGCATGGGTCTTCTATTTAATTCCTCAAAAACAGGGGGGGGGGGGTGGTCTAACTTCTTAAGCTTTCAATAAAGCACAAAATAACTTAAGGACAGACTTCGTGGGTATAAGTTTAATAACTTTGAATGATGATTGGAGTCACGAATTGTCACGTGACCTATTAAGGCTATATTTAGCACAAAAATCTATTTGGCAATATGGCACCATTTTTAATTACTTTCTGGAAGTTGCAGTTATCGTCATAGTTATTAGACTAGTGGGTAAATCATTTCTGTGTCCGGGTCTTTTAAGTTAATCTTTTAGACAGGAACGAAATTCGAAAATCGTTTGATAAGGGGACTAGGTACTAGTACAAAATTCCGTTTATTTTCACTTTCAATAAATTATTCAACAAAGCCCGGGCACAGATGTTTAGTCGTTCATCTAGGGACATGTTTGGTTGCAACTTCTTCGGATTGACTGCTAATATAAAATGGTGCCATTTCTAATTTAAGTTTTTTTGGCGCAAAATGGCCGTTAAAGGTCACGTGACCTTATTTACATATTCTTTTACTCGGAATCGCATAAACTTTTGAGAGTCATTATTTTACTCAAGTTTTGTCGCTATAGGCCTTAATGCTCAAAAAATAGACCACCCCTCGACTTTTTGAGGGAAATTGAAAAAACACCCATGCCTTAATTTCCCTGAGTTGTTCATCAATCTTGCTCGTAGCCCCCCGAAAAAAGACTCGAGAGGCCACCCCTTACCTCCCTCAGAAATTGCCTCCTTTTGGACCCCCCTCCCCTCTGAATTTCCGTTGCCCTCCTTGAGGGGTATTGATGTTTTCTGGAACTACACATTTAAACTAAATTAATTATCACTACAATTTAAAATTAATCTATAGCTATAACTACAATCCTATTAAATAATAATTACTACAGATGAAGCTGTGAGTTACTGTAATTACATAAAAAAAGTTAAATAGATAATTTAAAAGAGCTTAGAGATGGCTGTGTCTTAGCGCTCAGCGGCAAGCTGTTCCACAGAACGGACCCTCGATATTGGAAATAAACTACGCTTTTATACTCGTCTCAAAAGGTTGTATTTTGAATTTCTTTTTGATTATATGAGTGAATGCTGGAGTTAGGTTTTAAAATTCTGTTTAGATAAATCGGAGCCATATTATGAAAAGACTTATTAGAATATGACACGTTCAGGACAGGACAGTTGCTAGTTGCCTCGACCGTCTTTGCTCCATACAGACATTCCCAGCCAAGGTCACCAAGGATAGCGGAATTAACTCCTAACATTTAGGTCCAGGAGAGTGATTAAGCGTGCAGCCCTATTTTGAAGTTTTTGGAGTCTTTCAGAATGACTCAAACCTATGCTGCCCCAAACGGAAGAACAGTAATCAAAGTGTGGTTGGATAAGAGCTTTATAGATCATAATTAGAGTCTCACGGGGAACCAGATTTCTAACACGTTTGATAGCCCCAAGGCAAGCAGATACTTTTTTGACAATATTTTCTAAATGCGAGCCCCACGATAGGCTCTCATCCAAATCAACACCAAGGTGCATAGAAGTGTTAGCTCTTTCCAGAGAGTGTTCATCTAGCTTTATATCAAACCGGTGATTTAGATTACCCAGCCTGTTCAATGGCTACCAATAAAAAATACTTGCTTTTTTTTGTTTTGTTTTTTGACGTTCAGACTCAGCTGTAAGCAAGCTTGTCTGCTTGTGGTCAGGTCTGTATTTCAGCTAAGTCGCTATTTAATTTAGCATGTATATGTGCTGGATCACACGAACGTACAGTAAACCTTGTGTCGTCTGCAAATGGTACAGAAAATAGAGGACAAGCAGGGGAGGTCATTGATATAGATTAAAAACAATAGAGGTCCTAGAATAGATCCCTGCGGCACACCGCAAGTTATGGAGCAATAGTCTGACATATGGCCACTTACAAACGTTTCCTGTTTTCGGTTAATTAAATATGAACTAAACTACTGCGATAGACAAGTTATTTTTGCCTCCTCGCGATTTTGCCTAGAAGGCGAAATCCCAGGAGGCACTTTAGTAGCTCGCGCGTTTATCCAGGAAAGTAGTTACAGCTGAAATATACAGTTAGTATGCCAGAAAAAATCTCGAATTTGCTTAAATAGGAGCCGCATGGAATCATTGGTAAAGGTGACGTTCCTTTTGTTCGCGCTCGCAAGTAAGAGATGGTTAGGATGACGTAAACAGAAAATACCGAAGGGACCGTTTAGGTAGATTTTGTGACATTTATTGTACAGTCATACTTCGATACTCTTTTGCGTTACGTGTCATCAGTGACATTCTGTGGAGCACTGTTTAAAAAGTTATGGACCAAATGACACTCGTTAAGCGCAGATGAAGTTATAAGGTGTGTATAGCTGTATACATATAAGAGTTTGCCAGACACGAGTTCACAAATCTTTGTTGGAAACAATTTACCAGACACTCATTTTCTCTCTTTGGGGCCGGGGACTTAGTTCACAAACAAGCAAGACGAGAGTGAATCAAAGGCTAGCTTACCACTAGCAGAACGATGAACAATTACAGAAATTCGTCGGCAATTAAATTTTGTGCTGACTTATTCCCTACTCACAGATGTCCTTCTATAAAGTTAAAATAGAAGACTAGAACGCGCGTGCAAATAAAATGAATTGTATGTAAAAAGTGAAAGAGAAAAAGCCGAAAATTACAACTTCTAATTAAATCTTTTCTTATGGTTTAGAATAAACTATTCTCGAAACTGAGAATGGTTTGATCTGAGCTGTGTAAATCGAACTGAATCAGTGCGTGGAACCTTGCGTTTCCTGTTTTTATCTCACCTATTGTGTGTGAAAATCTTCATCGTGAATCGGTATTTTCCAAAGAGCTACACAACGACCAAGAATACTATTGACCCACAATAGACAGAGCGGGAGCAGCTGTAGTGTCAACTATTACTAGTGTAAGGTAGAGAAGATGCAACAATTGGTGCCACCTCTTTAAGTAGGCGACAAGATATCCCATCAAGACCACTGGCCTTATTTAACGGAAGTGAGTTAATAAGCTTTAAAACAGTATTATTAGTTATGCCGGTTAAGGTAAAGGTATGCGGTACTCGGTGGACATATGTACTAAATTCCAAATTGGACGGTGGAATTTCGTTTGCAAGTGATTGTCCCACATTAGAAAAATCATTGTTTATAGCTTCACTTATTTCTGATGGAGAGGAAAAAGAAAATTCCCCAAACTTGAGAGCATTAATCAGGGGCACCCAACGAGGATATAGTTCAAAACCTTTTAACATAGCATTGTTAAACGTATTTTAGTATTCAAACGGTAGATATAGGCATATTTTTATCCCCTAAAAACTTTTGATCTGTTCGGATTTCCTAGCTGAAAGTCTAGTGATCCGAAAATTATAGGGATGAAAACTTACCTTCCCGAAAATTTCAGCCAGGAAAAGGCTCCCGAAAATTCTAGGTGGCCTTTTTTAGGGTCATAATCCGTTAAAAATGGGTAATTATACCATTTTGTAGATGTTCGAAAATCCTAGGGGAGGCAGGCAAGCAAGAAATTTTACAACAAATGCTCCGAAAATTCTAGATCTCAAATCGTCTTCCGAACAGATATTTTCTCGAAAATTGCCGTTGGGTGCCCCTGATTAATTATCTTAGTAGGCTGTTTTACTTTGCTCATTATAAGATTTACTCCTTTCCAGGAGTTTTTAATTTTTTCACACTTACCTTCCACCATCGAATATATTTTGAACTCACAAATGTGGCCTGCTATTCAGTTCGATTGATTAACTCAATGGATAGAGCCTGAATTTTTTCACAAGTCCTCTTTCAACCGCTTAGGTTGACTGTTCATTCAACTGCAAGGATCATGTTCACTTTCATATCGTTGGTAATTGCTAAAATTTTGGTTTTGAGCTATTTGGTTTGTTTCATTGGGCTACTGTTCGAATATATTTGCTCTTATATAAATGCAGTAGAGGATGTTGTCTCTTGTAGAAAAAAAAAATAGATACAGTCAGCTCTCTCGTAAGCGACAATCTTTGGTGCACGTAGGTAATCGTCTATTAACATAATTACATAAAGTGATTACCTTAAAAGCTAAAACTCAAGCAAATAGACAACGGGCAAAAACCATGTGCATCGAATAGCGTTTGGATAACTGTTGAAGCTTTGTACATAACATTTTGCATATCAAATGTCACAAATATCCACTTTTTTACCTACAGCTCGTATAACAGCCATCTTTTTTGTAAGTCAACTGATAAAATCTGCCAGTAGGCTTCGTCAGTGCTATCAAAAACTGAACTTTTGTAACATTCGAGGAATAGTTTTCTTGCAATCATACATGATCATGCCGGGTGGTCGCTTCCGAGAAACATGGCATTAATATATCAAATTTCTAGTTTAAGAAGTGGTTGCGGTCGTTGAGAAATATAAGTAGTGATCACTTATGAGAGACAAGAGAGTTTTTGAAACAGTATTTGACAGAGAAACAAAATAGTTATTTTCAATGTGGTCGCTTACGGGAGATGGTGGCGTACGAGAAGTGGTTGCTATGAGAGAGTTGACTGTTGTCGTTTACCATTCGTCTAAAATTTCCCGATTGTGGCACGGCGCTAGACTGGATTTTCAGTTACAACGTGAAACCCTAGTACGAAACTCAAGAAACGGGAAAACGGTTGGGACGGTTGACCTTACTGAGGCATTCGACACCATTGATCATGAGATCATCTTGCGTAATATGTGATACTTGGGAGTCGATCAGGCAGCTATAAAGTGCTTCTCGTCTTACTTAAGTGGCCGAACCCAAAGATGTATTGTTAGTGGCAAACTTTCATCTGCTCGTACCGTCAGTTGCGGCGTACCGCAGGGTAGCATATTGGGTCCTTTGCTATTTTTAATTTACATTCATGATCTTCCCAACTCCCTGCGGAGCGCTGTACTAAGAATGTTTGCCGATGACACCAATCTTGCGTTATCTGCTAAGACGTTAACAGAGCTTAAGCTAGCTCTAACCCCTGAGTTAAATGACCTTAGCTGTTGGTTGAAAGCTAAGTAAACAAGCTCAGTCTAAATGTTGCTAAAACAGAGCTAATGATTATTGGATCAAGACAAAGACTATCTGCCCAATGTGACGATGTAGAAATCAGAATTGATGACCAAATTATTAAGAGAGTCGATCATACCAAATCCTTGGACCTTACTATAGATGCTCAACTCTCTTGGGGTAAACACGTTGTTTTTGCAAGAAAGTCTCTTCAGCTGTAGGCGCCCTAAAACGTGTGCGGCCCTTTATATCCAAAGAAACTGCAATTCAAATTTATAACGCTTTGATTATGCCTCACTCTGATTAATGCAGCCCTGTCTGGGACTGTTTGAGTGGTTACTTGAAAGATAAGCACCAAAATTACAGGATTGTGCAGCCAGAGTTATTACCAAATCACCCTTTGATACGAGCTCAAACCACCTTCTCTCCATCCTCGACTGGGAGAGGCTATATCTTCGACGAAAGAAATAGAAAGTCTTAATGATGTATAAAGCCATGAATGACCTTGCTCCGCAATATGTACAAAGTATTTTCTCTCAGCATCACTTTGCTTACAACTTAAGAAACTTTGTGGGAAGGCTGATCCTGTCCAAACCAAGCACCAATAGAGAGAAACGAAGCTTCTCTTACAGCGGGGCCATATTATGGAATAACTTGCCCAAAAGCTTAAAAAATTTTGCACTCCGTTGAGCATTTTATGCGAAATATCAAGAAGGTAGCCGATTTATCAGATTCCCACACGGCAATCATGTAAAGCAGTTGTAATTCTAAAGTTTTAGTTTTTAACTTAAGCTTAACTGATGATTTCCAGTGTTTAAATAAAGATTTACATACATACATACATGCATACATACGGGACTACCTTTCCAGAATTTCCGTTTGTCTCGGGAATTTTCCAGTTGGACGAACCAAAAATGCGTTTCCCATTTACATCCCAACGGGAATTTCCGGGAATTTGTGGGCCCATTTGTAGCCTGTGAACAGGCCTTTGGTGTCACGGGCTTGCCCATTTGTGGTAAATGGTAAACAGCCGCCGCAAATATTTGGGCTGCCTGTGGTCTTTAGTGGAGCCTCGATTTCAACTGAAGCCAGGGAAGTCACGCGAATCTTCTTCCTTCCTTTCCATTACATTAGGTATGGCTGAAGTTAGAAGGGATCTTTTACCCGCAGCTTTCAAACACTTAAGACACTAAAGCGTTCGACCAATTGAAAGGCATCGTGCCGACTGTGTCTTAGCGCCGCAATTGGATCGAGTTGGCAGGTTTCAGAACTGGTAGAAATGTTGTTTATTTTCTTGAAATGTAAGTAAGTTCTTAATCTTACGTTTTCCTCTGCTGTTCATTTTGAATTTCTTTTTTTCCCTTGTGAATTGTTAAAGGCATAACGAACGCTTTGTCATTTAAATGATGCAACTCAATTCAAAAGATCGGGACTAAACAGTTCAAAACGCAAGACATTAATGGCGACGAGAGGGAGTGTTCATCTCATATCAGCGGAGGGGTGGGGAGTTGAAGAATGGGTAGGGTGGGCTCCAAAAGTTGGCATACCTTTGGTGAAGGAACAGAAGGATCTTTTGCCAGATGGTAGAGGGTGGATTAAAAATGTTTGGATAGCAATCCACTAACAACTGCTAAGTATCATAATGCAATAAAGTTTCCAAGTCTAACATACAGATTTGTTAAATGAAGAATGATCCTTTCGCGTGCATTTGAGAAAAAAATTCAGGACTTCAATGGGATTTGAACCCATGACCTCACGATACCTGTGCAATGCTCTAACCAACTAAGCTATGGAGCTCATGTGAAGCTTGGTTGCCCTCCATAATCTATTTGCTACTGTTTTCTCACTTTCACAACATTAGCATATTTTGGAAAAATTTTAGACGGCAGCCATGTGCAGTAAATTCTCGTGTGCTGCATGGGAATTTGAAGTTGTGCTAAGCTCGAAACAATAGGAAATCCCAAAGCAAAAACTTAGCCAGATCTATGACATTGCTTCAACATTTACTCAATTTTGTGCCTACATTAGACTACTTAAAAGTTTTAAATGGACATGAAATTCGGGGATTTTATAGTACATTGATCAATTGCAGTGCTGAAATTTTTTAAAGAAAATCTATGTACGAATTTTGGTTTAATCGCTGTTTTTATGAAAGTAGCCTTAGAAAATACAAAAACAGTTCAGTACTGTGTTTGACTGCAGATTCACATGTTTTCATGTTTTTGAAATAGCTCAAATCATTTTGTGTTTAGCAGGTTGTGGAGTGTATTGAGGTCATTTGCAAAACGATTGAGTGATAAAAACTTTCAAAAGCATCCAAAAACTAGCGAATTTGTATGCGTTAAGTCCAGCCTTCAGTTCATGCATAATTTATACCCTTTTTGAAGAAATTCAGCGATATCTCGAAATTTCTCTTATAGATTTTTGTGAAACCTCGCACAACAGAAGACAAGCACCCAAAGTATAGGTACCCTCAAGCATTTCCAACAAAAATGCCTACAAGGGCAAGAATTTGATTTAGAGCTAAAACTATTGTGATGTCTTTGTCATGTGATATTTAATTTATTTAGATCGCGCAAACAATAATATCATGATAAAGTTAAGTCTATGTGTAAGACATGTGTTAAAATGTTTTTACAATAAAGATCAATCTGTTTAAGTATAAGAGGTGGAAGGTGTACAGTACCTACAAAAATACTGGGTCGAGCCACCTTATAGGATTCGAGGCAAGCCAGGGTGAAAGCATTATGCTAATTATTGACCAACCAATTTACTAATATGTCCTTTCAAAAAGAGAGTTGAAAGGACATACCGGTATGTTCTTGTAAGTAAGAAAAATTATTCCCTTACTCTGTTTTATTGATGTTTGCCTTTGTTCTTAGAATACATTTCTTCCCCTTATCCTGCTTCCATGGCTGTGAGTGCCTCAGCTGTCACCAGCCCAAGTAAGTACCACAAGCATTGGCAAGAATTCTCTTTTATCCTTCTAGAAGTTGTTACATGCATTATTTAACTTATCATCATGTGTAACATTATCCACAGGAAAAAATAACCGATTCCCATTTTTGGATATTTTAGGGAATTTAAAGAATACCCACAAAAATCCCAAATTTGGAAGACTGAGACAAGTCCCAATGAGGGAACTTGGTTGGGAATTCCCCGGTTGGGACTTGTCTCACTTTGCCAAATTTGGGATTTTTATGGGTATTCTTTAAATACCTAATTTATCCAAAAATGGGAATCCGTTATTTTTTCCTGTGATCCCTCTCAGACCCCTTGTTCTGGGTTCTGGGTGCTAACGGAGTCTTTGAGGACCATAAGTCAGCAATTCCATGTGATCCATTTTGATCTAGCAGGTACCTTTTGTCTTCCAAGCACCAAGGAGTGTTTTGGGTGGCTCCCCCTTGTGGGGTTTCTATGGATACCTTCCTGCTACTCCTGAGATATTTTAGGCCCTACAACGCTAGCTTTCAAGGCACTAGTAAGGGACTGGTCATTATTTATTGGGAGGGGGGGGGGGGCAGGTGCAATGTAAAATGTGCCATGCTTGATTTTGCTGACCTCCCCCCCTTTTACTTTAACATGATTTTTGCTGACCCCTCTCCCCCATCCCCCCTTGTCCTCTGGCATGCATGAAACAAAAAGTAATTGTATTTATCAAGTCACCATGTCCAACTGATAGTCATTCTATTTAAAGCTACCTTAAATTTGGATTTGAGTTGCTCTTCGCCCAGACCGTGTTTATAGACAATTGTCGTGTTGACATTAAAGTTCTCGGTACTCTCAATCATTTTTTCTTCTTCAGTCGCCTCCTCTTCCTCTTCCGCTTCTTTGTACTCATTTCTCCAAAGTAGGGAAACAGCTTCCAGGGCACAACCACCCAAAAACATTTGATGAAAAACTTATTGCCAAACTTATAAAAGTTAATAAAGAAAGGATGATAAAAATAGAAGAAAGCCTTAAGGAAAAGTTAGAGAAGACATCAAGTATGTTCCAATATGCCCCCCATGTGAATGGAAAAACCAAAAAGCATTCTCAGAAAGAGAACCAAACGAAAGCCAAAAAACTGAAAGTTTCAAGAAAAGCTGCCTTTAAGGTGGCTCGATACAGTTTTTCAGGGTCAATACCTCCCAAGTTTGAGCATAAACTACATCGCCATAAAGAAAGTTTTGGAAGAATTGCCATCACAGTTGTATATTAGATAAAGATGGAAATTTGTTATGATCAGGGTTGCAACGTCATCGGAGTTGTCATAGCAACGAAATGGCACTATTAGCTATTTTACTTGCAGCAGTATATCTCGGCACTAGGAACTGTTCTTTGAAAATCATTCACAGGAGTTTTTTCCTCCAATAGCAGCCTCGATGTTCGTGAAGTTTAAGCGAAATCTGTAAGAGCGTTATCGAGATATTTTGGGATAAAGTTTTTATTGTTAGAAACAGTAAAAAATGGACAATATTGTTGTTTGGCCGTTATCTGTAGAAAATGAAGCGCTTTCGACATGCAATTTAACCTCATAGTAGTTTCAATACTTTTATAAGCGTGTTTGAAAGATCATAGGAGATAGCTCCAGCCAATTGCTAGAAAGAAGGGTTTGATTAGTATGTATTGAAGCGCTCTTGTTAGCGGTTTTGTAAACATCTTGAGCTACTTTAACAAATTAGCGAATAATTTTTAAACCGGTCGATGGATTTCGTTAAAAATGTAAGATTCTTGATATTAACTTTCCTTTTATATGACCTTTTAGTTTCAAGATTATTGATATGTTGTAAGGCATGAGTGAAATAAGGGCTACAATTTATTACTTTTTTATCGGAAGTTTCCTCATTACAAGTGAAAGCCTCTAATTATTCAAGTCATTATCTCTAAGTTTCATTTTCACGTGAACAGCAGTAACTAACAGTGCAGTTGAAATATGCAAAAATGCTAGCTATTATATATTGTGCACGAAAATATGAAACTTGGACACAATACCCTGAATAATAGCTAATAATGACAGGCTCACACTTGTAAACCCAAAATTTCTGCCAAAATATTGGCGAATTGTAGCCCTTATTTTACTGCCTTACAATATATCAATAATCTTGAAACTAAAAGGTCATATAAAAGGAAGGTTAATCTCAAGAATCTTATAAAATTTTTAAAAAAATCTATCGAGCGGTTTAAAAATTATTCGCTAATTTGTTAAAGTAGACCAAAATGTTCAGAAAACCGCTAACAGAGCGCCTCGATATATACAAACTAATCAAATCCTTCTTTCTAGCAAACGGCTGAAGCTATCTCCTTGATCTTTCACACATGTTTTTAAAAAGATTGAAACTACTATGAGGTGAAATTGCATGTCAAAAGCGCTTCGTTTTCTACAGATAACAGCCGAACACAAAGATTGTCCATTTTTTACCGTATTTCTAACCACAAACTCTTTATCCCAAAATATCTCGATAACGCTCTTACAGATTTCGCTTAAACTTCACGAACGTCGAGGCTGCTATTGGAGGAAAAAGCTCTCGTGAATGATTTTCGAAGAACAGTTCCTAGTGCTGAGATATACTGCTGCAAGTAAAATAGCTAATAGTGTCATTTCATTGCTATGACAACTCCGATGACGTTGCAACCCTGATCATAACAAATTTCCATCTTCATCTAATACAACTGTGGTGGCAATTTTTCCAAAACTTTCTTTATGGCAACGTAGTTTATGCTCAAAGTGGGGAGGTATTGGCCCTGAAAAACTGCATCGAGCCACCTTAACATACAGAAAGTGCGACAGTTTATTTCAAATGCTTCTGCATCTGAAGTAATTCAAATCCAAAACCTAAAATTGGAAGTTCTATCTACATTATCATTGTTTCAAGGAAAATATCTACAACTCATGTATCTCCTGTCTACTGAAGCTGTAAACTTGATAAGTGAATATGTAGACAATTTTCCAAGAAAAGAAAACACTAACCTAGAACCAGATAATGCCCATGATGACCACAGTAATGATGATGATGATGATGATAAAGACAACAGTGATATGGATGATGATGCAGACAATGATGACAATGGTGATGATGACAACAATGGTAATGGTGATGATGACAATGATGATGATTATTAAATGCTGTGGACAACAACAATGATGATGATGGTGCTGGTTATGTTTACAGTAGAAATAAGATCAATGTTGTAAGATACTGATTTGTAAGTGTTAATAAAAGGTGTTGTATAAAGCTATTTTAATAAGCTGTATTTGTTGATGGCATCCAGATGCAGCTTTTAACATTTTTGCTGCCAAAACATTTGCATATTTTTTAATGGTCCCCCCTTTAAGCCACCCCCTATTTGCACCAGTCCCCCCCCCCCGATAAATCATGACCAGTCCCTAATGGCCAGGGGTTTCAGTAAGTACCGACAACCGAGCCTTTTTTGACATAATATCATAATGAATTTGGTGCTTAAATTAACATGACAAAACATTAGCATTTGCTTTCATGAACTTCGTTGAAACATTTTGGTTTAATTCTGTATTTTGGAGAAAATTGTAGCCATTGTAATGTTCATCTGCGTTTCGCTGTTGAGTACGAGATATTAATTGCTCAGAATTCAATAAAAATTCAGGGTGATCTGCTTGTGGTAGAACTACCACACATGCACATTTTGTAGTCACCTGATCTCTAATACAAGGTAGCTTACAATCTCATTACCTATTTCTTGAATTTGAAGAAATGCAGAACAGTAAAAAACGATGAAGATGCAAATATTGCAATACATCAAAATACATACTTTATGCTATAATAGCAGAAGTTGATCCAAAACTGCTGAAGGATGTTCCAAAAATCATTACACTTCAGAGCAAGGTTTATTTTTCAAGTACTTCAAAACAATTCAAAGTTTAATTCCGTACTTGCAAGTTCCAGATTTCTGCTCTAACAGCTTTTCTGAAATTTATTTGGCATACGTACTGTATCAACAAAACCGATATCAGAAAATGTTTCACTAGACATGAATTTCTCAAAAAAAGAGGGGTCAATCGAATTAAATCATACTACTGCTGAATGATGGCTGTAGGGCTTCTCAATTAATGTTTTTTTAGTCCCTACATTTCAACCGAAAAAGTTAGGTTTTGACCCTATCCAGACTAGGGGGGGGGGGAGCTTTTGAGGTACCCCTCACTGAAAGATTGAACAACTTCAAAACCATTCTAGCTTAGCTATATATATGGCCATCAAACTTGACTTGGCAGACTAACCCCAAAAACTTATCTGGGAACATTTTACAGTCCTTGTGATATGTACATCAACACTGATGTTACCATGGCAACAAATTTTGACAGCCATATTTTTCAAAATTTGCATTTTCTTCTGAAGAATAAGTTTTATTTCTTTTTTTAGTAATTGGATTACTATACTAGTAGTAACCAACAGTTAGGAAGTGAGGGCTTACATGTGGACCTTAAGGTTGTGATTAACGTTAAGAACAACTTTCATAATTGTGTAGGAGAATAAGAAAGCCCTATTTAATAGTTCCACTATCAAGAGAAGGAATCACGGTGGATCATGAACATGCAAAACTGAATTGAACAACACAGTAAACAAGAGGGTTATAATTGAATTCAACTATTTTATTCACAATTGTTTAGATCCAGGTAGCCTTGCGAATAATGAGGAGCGACTGAGGAGAGACAGCTGTATTCGCGAGCAAAGATAATGCGTGACAATGTTCACCGATAAGAACATGAACATGCAAGACTCATAACCGCACAAACTCAAGCCACGAACTCTTTTTTTTACCAGTCAGTGTTCAGTGAGGTTATTGAAATGCAACAGTGACTTATGAAAAAACGTAGTTAAAAGCTAATTGAAGTGTCAGATAAGCTTACCAAGCAATGTAACATGCTTGAAAACATATGAAATATTATACAACTGGGCCGAGTTGTTCAAAGCTGGGTTAAGATAACCCAGGGTTAGTGTGAGATTTGAATTCAAATTTGAAAGCTATAAACGCATTTCAGTTTTTATTCTTTTTGTCTACAAGTTGATTAGCCTGTGAAAACCTCTGTTTCTCCGCGCTTTTCACCGCTGGGACGTTTCGCATGGATGAACGTCTGCAACTCAGTGACAGAAATTCCATTCTGATGACACAAACCAATGTTTACATAATTAATCTGGTAGTCGAGGGGTTCCAAATATAAATTTGTCGCATTTTATGAGTGTTATGGTCGATTTTGGTAAAGTGTTGTGTTCATCTGCCAATGAGCTCCAGTAAAACTCAAATGCTTCTTCTAGAAAAGACTATATTCCACAAATATTGACTGTTTTGTTATAGATTCTTTGCATTTATAGTTGACCTTTGTCAGGTCTTTTGTCTGTCATGGGTAAACTGCAGTAGCTAAAACAATGTAACTACTCCGTCGACCAATCAGTGCTTCTGACCGGATTCCAGACAGATTTTGTGTCATCAGTATGGTATTTCTGTTGCTGAGTCACAGATATGATGTTCCTCTGCGTGAAACGTCCCCAGCGGCGAAGAGTGTGGAGAAACGGATGTTTTCGCAGGCTACAAGTTGATGATTGAAAGCTCTGAATATAACAGAGAAAATTATACGAGAAAATGCTTTTGAACACAAGAAAGAGAAACCCGGGTTAAATTTAACTCCGGGTTAAGCACTAAAAGACATTCGAACAACAGTACTGGGCCCTGTAGTGTAACCTGAATTCACCTACATGTAACTTACATGGATTTATAGACTGTGCAATCACTTGTATCTTACCAAGGCTTGTCCCACATTCTTATCAGGCTCTGCTTTCATTTGAAACAAACAAACAAACAAACATCATTGGATGTCCTTCAGAAGATTATTGCTCTTTCTCAACTTTCTCCTTGTTTATGTTTCCCAACTTCTCAGCACCTTGGAAAATGCTGATGGTGTAATCATGTATTTATGTACTATTTACGTGAGCATGGACCTTACACTCAACACCAGTGCCTTCGCAGCCAATTTGCAGCCACATATACCACACATATTAGTTGGAAGAACAAAAGCATCTCAAGGATGTGGAAAGATTTTTTGAAACCCCCCTATACACAAAGAAAGTGCCACTGACCACCAAGAATACATTTGCAGGCTTTAAGTTATGATAACTGTTAATGAAATCCAGGCTTAATGGTGACTAACAACTTGTGAATATTTATTTATGACCAAATGGCAGCTATGCCGAGTTTAATTTTCAACAATGCCCATTTCCTGTGGAATTTCTTATTTACCAGATTGTTTTGCTTCCTAATCATCCTTTTATACTCAGATCAAGTTTTCTATTTAGAATACCTTGATTCATACAGGGTTTAAGTAAAATGGAATACATTTGAATATAACAGTACCCTCTTTAGAAATAAATGATGTCATCATGATGTCACTGCTATTGCTGGAGATTATTTATGTGTTAGCCAACTTCTTGATTTTATCATGGATTTTATCAAACACCTTGCTATATCTACTGTGATATAAATTTGGATTCTACCAATAAATTCAACAAGATGACGTCATAATGAAGTCAGATTACATCATTATGCCCAGAAGTTGGAAATGATGTGCACATTAATCGGTTTAATTTTGGTGGCTGTAGCATGAGTGATTTGGAAATTAAAGGGCCTCACCCCTGGTCGCAGGAAGCAAAAAAAAGCTCAGCTGAATAGGGTTAATGCACCTGTAATAACAATAGAGGCGGCTTAAATACCAGTACATACTTTACTTTCTTGAATAATTGACCAAGCCCTCCTAAGCATAAGCTCCCCTAAATAAATGCCCCCCTCCTCGCGCATTTTATCGTTAATCTCTGTATCCAGTCCTTGTGCTTGCAGAGAACGTCTTTAAGCTTCCTGTCTATTATTTTCTTTTATTCCCATATATGCATTTTGTAATTATCCAATTACCTCCTCAGCTATAACACTGTAGGGTCCTATCATACAAGGAAAATGTTCAATTAAAAGGCAATGACTCCCTTTAGTGCCTCATTTATTTGTATGAAATTTTGAACTAGGCCTGAGCTAAAATACGGTGTAAAAATACGGTGTGATTAAAGGCTAACGACAACTTTTTTTTCTAGCCAGCACCTTTGACCTTGAAGAGAATCAGAAAAGATGGGTTGTGGTTGGCATTTCCCTACACAGAGTTCTGTTGCCAGTCCTACGGCAATTTGTGTGTCAAGAGTTACCCAAACACTACACATCTCTGAAGAGTGCCCATGGAATTAATGTTCAGGTGTTTAAAGGACCCCATTTGACTCATGATGGTCCATTTAAACTCAATTATGGAAGCATCAACAATAACTGGGTCGCTTTTAAAAAGACAGAAAAATCATATGATTACAATGTGAACACGGCGGAAGACCTAGCTAAACTTTACCTTGAGCCACATATGGCCAAGTTTACAGGTAATTAACGGGTAGTGTTCTCACCATTTGGATATAACAACTGATTTGGTGGTTTTGCAATGTCAAATATTCGTGATTGTTTGGATTCTATCTCTTACAGCTGTTTCAGATAACACGCGGTGTCAAAAACAGTCTTCAACGCAAAGTAAAGAGATTTTACAAAGCCTTTATAGTAGGCACAGACATATCCTTTCACTTACTGATCAGAAAGATGTCTGTGCGGGCTAACAGTGTTGATGTGTGCAAGTGGGAACTGTACATGTGCACGTTAAGTAAAGTCAAAATTGTAAACATCAGTATTAGATAGTTTCCTACTAAGAGATCACCTTTCTGTTTTTCAACAATCACAGAGAAATCAATCAGATCAATTTCATGTTTTACTTTTCAGGATTTAATAATTCCTGTGATTTGTCTGCTGTGTTGGGCATACTGGCGAATGCTTCCGTTTTTCAAACTCGCGTTCAAACCATTTCGAAGGATGTGCGTTCTGAAGTGCGAAATGAATGGGGTCACTGCAATTTTGACCACTGGACAGATCCAAAGATGACGAAAAGTTTTCAGCTGATAGAAAATTTGCTTTGTGCATTGGGACTTCCTAAGACACTTGAAGCTGAAGTACTTGCTGACCTTGATAGCTGGAAGAAAAATGGTAAGTCATCAACAGACGTAATGATGCTTGTTTTAGTTTTTAAAAACGGTTGCCCCCTTTTTCCAGTGTTGTGTCCAAAGAGGTACTGCAAATGCCAGCGCCGTAGCTAGTATGAGGCCAACCGAGGCACTCGCCTCGGTAAAATTTTGACGAATTTCGCCGATCATTTTTATTTTACATAAGCGATCATCGGATATTTTTAACGCATCATGATATTACAAAGAATTCAGCAATTCAGTCAATATACTATGAAAAAATTACCATATCATCGATCTCAAGGGGCTACGTACGTTAACTCAAATTTTTTTTGAACAAATACTGATCAAAACCATTGGCGAGGTTAACGGTCACCCAGATTATGTAGCTTGTTTCTGATTATTGCTTTTTAAATTCCACTTGAATTAACTCGAAAAAAAGTTACCGAAAGGCCCAGAAAACGCTGCAAATCGCATTTCCGAGAGACTAAAGTTCAAAATTTCTCGGGGGGGGGGGGGGGGGGGGGCATGCCCCCGAACCCCCCTTAGCAACTCCCGCCTGCCTCGGTTGGCCGTTTGGTCTGGCTACGGCACTGAATGCCAGTTTGTCGTGGGATATCCTGACTAAGTGCCTAAGACTATATTTTGCACTCTGGAGGACCTTTACAAAATGGTCCAAAGTAGACAGTGATCACTATAATAGAATAGTGTTCGACCTAGTAAAAGGAAATCACTTGACAGAGCAACAGTAGACCCCCTGTGAAGTGTACGATCGTGGGCTTGATTCCCACTGAGATACACCAGTTTTCAAATATTTGCCTCACATGATTCTCTGATTTCCTGTAATAGGGCCAACCCGCAGTGTAAATTTCATGGGTCGTTTCTAACACTTTGATTTTATTTCAGAGTTTATTATGTGTTCTATCATTTACCCCATAAGTGTAATGCGGCACAATATTTAGATAGTAGCCATCCCTTAGTAATCAATCAGGATCTACCGTACTGCCTATGTTAAAAGGGCTAATTGTGCTGGTAAATGGCATACCCCCGCTGTATTGTCTAACTTATTTCTTTTCCATATTTAGCAATATTTCAGTTGACTAATAAATTGTGTTCTACTCAGACAGACTTTGGTATAACCTCCTAACCAAAACAAGCGTTGTCTCTGAGAACATTTAGCTTTGATGCATTTCTTTAATTAGTTCCTCCTTTTGTAGGACTGAAGTTGTGTATGGGCCATCCTGTTGATGAGGATTTAATAAAAATCGTCAGTGATCAAGTTGCTAACCTTGAACATGAGTTAGAAGTGATGAGGAAGTCTGGTATTGATGAGGCTCAGAAGATACGTGACGCATTGCATAGTGTCAAACTTGAGATTGCGAAATTCTATAACCGCTTGACAAATCTTGAGAAAAATATGGCGCACGTTGAATTACGTCAAGACGCCCTAGAAAGGAAACAAGGTGAGACGGACTCTAAAGTAAGAGCGCTGGTATCATCTTTGGAAGGGAACTTAAACGCTTCAAGCAATGATATCGCGTTTCTGATCCCCAGTCGTAATGATTACTTTTACGGTCGTGAAGATGAGCTGAGCTCCATTGCCGATAATCTAAAAGGGAGAACCAGTAGGTTTGCTCATACAGCCATATGCGGTCTTGGTGGAGTGGGCAAAACGTCACTTGCTCTTGAATTTTGTTGGAGACACAAGAGTAAATACCCAGGTGGCATTTTCTGGATTTCAGGTGAAAACAACAGGGTCTTTCAAAACTCAGTCAGAGAAATGGCGCTTGAAATACAGATTACAACATTTGAAGATGACTTTTCATTGACCTTAGCAAGAGCCCTTGCCTGGCTAAAGAAGCAAAGCCAGCTGTGGTGCTTGGTCGTTGATAACCTCGACGAGCTTGAAATGTCTGGAGACATGCGCAAGCTGATCAGAGGTAAATGGAAACAAGGAGCACGTGGTCATCTCATTCTTACTACCCGGAGAGAGCCCAGAGAAATCTGGAAAGAGGCTGGAATCGAGGAGAGTTCATGCATTGAGTTAAAATGTCTCGGACAAGAAGAGAGCGTCACATTTTTGCGCAGACAAACCGGCAAAATAGATGGGGAAGACAAAGATATCTGTGAACTAGCAATCGAGCTTGGCGGTCTTCCCCTGGCCCTTAATCAAGCCGCGGCGTACATAAAGTACCTTTCCTGCTCCATGCGAGAATATGTTGAACAGTACAAATTTCACAAAATAGAACTTCTAAAAAAGATGGAGATTCAGGAATCCGATGAGTGCACATCTCGTGACCGCCTGGCGGTTCACACCACTTGGTTGATGAATTTTGAGCACATCACGAACAGCAGTCGTTATCCTAAAGACCTACGTGTTGCTGCAACGTTAGTTATGGAGATATCATCTTTCCTTGGTCCTGATGATATTCCTTTGGAAGTGATCAATGAAGGACTTCCACAGCTAGACTTCCCCTGCCTTGTTAATGTTCTGAGTAGTCCGTTTGGACGAAAAGAGGTCATGTCTTTACTGACAAACTTGTCTCTTTTCCAGCAATTCGGATCGAACTCGTATTGTGTCCATCGTTTAGTTCAAGAAGTGGTACGTGGTTGGATGGACGAAAAACGAGAGGATGATGCTTTTAGCAAGGAATTTTTCTCCAAGGAATTTTCGTACATTGCTGGGACACGTTTAATGCACTTTGCATTTGTGAACACTTGTTCACCGGTCGAAGCATGTGAAGGCTTTGCAGAAGATGCGGCAGTATATAGTGTTGAAAATCCTCCTTCATTATATCTTTGGGGAAAGTTGGCGTCCCATGCCACATATTTGCAAGAGCATCTGCTTAGCTTCGCAACAAAAAACGAAGAGTCTCTCTCAGTTCTGCTGTATACAGAAGAAACATTGTGCCTTTTAAATGAAGTAGCAATATCTTATAGTGTAGCACGCGAGCAAGTCAAAGCCCAAGAAATTCAGAAGCAAAAACTTGAATTCCTCACTCACTTCGAACAACCACCATCACATGAAACCTTAAAAAGGATTCTTCATTTTAACATGCCGCTGAGAGACAGCTACCACAAACTGATATCTCACTGTATGAAGGAGCGGCCTCTTAGTAATCGCGATGATATTGTGGAAGCTGAAGATAAAGCAAGTGGCCTAAGACAAAAAGGAAACGAAGCTGTAAAATGCGAAGAATACGAGAAGGCGTTAGATCTGTATTCTAAAGGTATCGAACTGTACACAAACGACTACCGTCTCTTTTGTAATAGAGCGCTCTGCTATTTGAAACTTAACAAACCACAAAACGCCTTAAGCGACTGTGAACAGTGCCTTACGCTCCATCCCTTCTACTGCAAAGCCCTTCATCGTAAGGCGTGGGCTCTCGATAAACTTGTCAAACGAGGGTTTGACCATCTACAGGGATCTGCCGTGGCTACTGCTGCGTTGGCTCATTATTTTGATTCCAATGCCGGTAACAAAGAGGTCATCCAAAAGATGTTTCCAGGTCTTCTCTATGACGTTATTGGAAATTCCACTGAATTGGATTTTGTTTTGCGAATGCCACAAGCTAACAAAACGTATCTGTTACTCGAGGGGGAGTACACTGTCAGCTTCTTAACGGTTGAAAATGATCTCCAGGTTGTGGGCTTAGGCTCAGGAGCTGTCTTAAATTGTAGAGGCGGATTTGCGATTGGAAATTCCAAGTGCTACCTTGAAAATGTAACGCTTCCAGGAGGAAGTCCCCCTTTGGTTTGCCACGGACAAACCGCCCTGGTCCAAGTAAACCATTGCCATATCTCAGCGGGCTTTGCAGGTTGCCAAGACTATCCAGAGTGTAACGGAGGTGTGGGATGTGTTGCCGAGCCTCCTTGCAAGCAAACCAACGAATCTAGCGGAAAACCAAAATCGTCTGGCATCGCAGGATGGAGCGGCATTCAAATACATCAAGGCGGCAAGGGATATATTGACCATTGTCAAATTCATCATTGCGGTAGTGAGGGTGCTGTAGTCGAAGGTGAAGGGTCTTACCTAGTTATCAGGAATTGTGAGCTATATAGAAACCCCAAGGATGGCTTACAGACAAGGAACGGTGGTCAACTGGTTGCATCTGAAAATAAAGTGTACGACAATGGCCGCTGCGGTTTCTCTATTGGGCCAGATGCAGGCCGCTGTTTGATACGCAGTAACGCTATATTTGAAAATCGTAAAGATGGTGTGCATGTGGTTAAAAGCAGGTTGGAAGTATCCGTGGACAGTAATGACATTCATCACAACATGGCCTTTGGTATATTTTCAGACGATTCTCATGTGTCGGCCACTAACAACAAAATATTCGAGAATGTTTTCTGGGGAATTCTTTGTAAATTAAAGTCTTCAGCAAACATAATGGATAATGTAATATTCAGCAATAAGTGTGGGGGTATTTGTGTTGATGCCAGCTTTCCTGGGCAAATTTCTGTAAAGTCAAATGTTGTACGAGACCATGCTGGACCGTGGCTTTTAAACCAAGAATTGGAGAAATTCTTTGGAGCCGGGAGCACGAGTTCTGTATTCAATCCCTTGCTCTACCTTCTCCAAGGAGAACCAAGATATGATTCTATTCCATTTACCGTTGAAGACAATCAAGAATTCAACAATATTGAGGGGTTATTTCATCCTGCAGAAAGCATTGCAGCAGTACCGTCCAAGTGCTGTTGTTGCTCTAAAGAACTACGCGAGGCGAGTCTTAGAAGGTGCCGTGACTGTTTTGTTGCAGTTTACTGCGGAAAAGAGTGCTTGGAAAAGCACTTACCCCGACACAAATCGTTGTGCGAAGTATTATTTAGTCGTTTCTCCACCACTGTTAACTTCCCTTTGCTTCCTCCGTCAATGAGAAAAGTGAATTATGTAACGTTGAGACCGACATATAAAGGCCCTCGACCCAAAGGGAACAGTCGCCAAGCGTTTATCGTTAAAATCCAAACCATGTCTTTGAACAGCGACCCGGAGCAGTTGTTGCCAGTTTACGATCAGAGTCACACTTTGGATTGCCTCATTCAAAGCTCTGAAGTATTCCATGTGGTTATGGAATGTGGTTCTTTGGGAGGTGCTTTTAAATTTACAGCAAAGAAAGCGTTTTTCTGGGCAGCTTTTGCTGCTGGTGGAAAAAAACTAAACATTTTTTTGAATCACTTAGCCCCTTACCAGAACTGGTGAAGAATCAGTCTGACGGGTTCCCTTGTTGTGATTGCAAATGTTGGTACGAATCAGTGCAGTTTGTAGCCTTCGTCGCAGGCGTTGGTTAGTTTAAAAAAAAAAAAAAAAAAGAGCGCGAGAGGCAAACACGCAAAGGGGAGAGGAGGTCTCCTCTCCTTTTCTTTCTTCTCGTGCGCGCATCGTCGTAATTAATCCTCCCTTTGCCCTTTAAAAAACCGGCGTCTGCTACGCAGGCTTTGAAGTTTAATTTGTTGAATTTTGTTGTGAGAGGAACGTTATCCGCGGTGAGGTATGACGACAGGTGGGTCCATTCGTATGCCATTAGCTTTTCAGTCGTCAGATTTTTAGTGGTGTAAAATTTCGAAATGAGCACCATTAATTAGCAGTTATTGAGTGAGACTGAGTAGGATATGAAGAATTATGCAGATTGAGGTGGATAACACCCTCCGAGATCAGCATAATTCCTCATATCTTACTAAAGCCGAACTCAGTAATTGCTTTATTATTCATTCAAAATAATTCCTAGTTTAAAAGCAAGCTAAAACATGCTTACCAGCGTCGATGTAAAGTTCATCTTGATAGTATCGGGAAGTTTAGAAGATAGAAGGCTGTTCAGGTCTGTAAATATACCCCAAATAGCAGATGTCCGTCGAGTTGTCTTCCTACTATTTTTGCTGTTTTTAGACAATAGTTCGCCGTGAAATGAGTAAAATGTTCAGCCGACTGTTCCTCTATTTTGTTTTCACTACCAAAACAACTCAACCTCGTCCCCGGGTCTTCTCGGTTAACGGTTCATCAACCTGCAACTTTGCTGCATGCACTTTTGACGTCATAAGTTCATTACGGCAAAATTCGTCCAGATTTGGTCAACAGTAGCTGGGTATGATGAATTATGCGTGTGATTCTAGCCAATCAGAAACGAAGAAATATTTTGAAGAATGAATACTACGTGCTTTTAACGAACACACTGTATGGCTTGTGTACAGCCGCCCCCTCCCCTCCCCCGATTTTTTTTATAGGAAGGGGTGTCTGTGCACAGGCTGCACACTATACTTCCAAGCAACATTCTGGACCACCTATTCTGACTATTCTCTTGGGGTTCCCGGTGTTTTTCGATGCACGAATCATAACTGAATACCGAAGTTTCTTTCTTGTTACAGGGGAGTTGTAACTGTCTTCAGTAAAGCCTCCTGTAGTCAATACGCTGCAATAGGAGCCTATGGGCTCCTGGCTGTACCAAGTTTACAACAAATTATGATGTATTACTTTTAGCTAAATGAGAAGCATCTTATGGTGTATGCGTTCGCCTCACTTGGCTCATAAAATGCCTGTTATGCGGGCTAGGCGCTGTTTCGCAGACGGACTTAACCAGAGTTTGGTTTCGTCTGTGGCGCATGCTTTTGAGAGCGGACAAAAATAGATAAATAAATAAAGATTTGGGAGACGGAAAAGGGTTGATTTGGAGAACTGTGCGTACCTCCATAAAATTTCTAGCTACACTCCTAGACAGGGCATCGTTTCACTCAGACACATTCTCAGTCAACAGATTAGGCATGTAAAGCAAAACGGCCATTCTCTGACGACTTAAAGGAACTTGAAGTCTGATCCTAGAGGTTTTTTCTTAGCGTTTATTTTTTCTCGAACTAAACCATACAGAGGAAAAGAACGGTGATCATGAGTAGATCAGATCATAGATGCACCCGATTGTCAGGGTTATTTCATTGCTTGACTCTTGAGCTCTGCGATTCTCTGTTCCAGTCGACAAGCCTCATCGTTCCAGCGTCGGTTGCGGGAGTTGGCCTCTTGCAGCTGGCGTTTTAGTCTGGTCAGCTGTGCTTTGTTACGTTTCTGTGAGCGTGAACAGTTTTCATTATTAGACATTTTTCGAAGCATTTGGAATAATTACTGATAGTAGAACTTGAAGTGGAAACTTCCAAAATACGAGTTTTACCGTTGAGAACCGTCAGCCTGTTTGTGTATCGACGCCCTTCACACAGGCTAACCATTATTCTACATGCAGTCTGCCATTCTCTTCCATCGCACAGTGACTCGGCTTTGGGGCTTTGCACGTTCTGTCACCACTGCACCGTTCTAGTGAGTATCTACCCTGAACAAGTTCTTTTATAGATGGTGAGAACTTGCCAGCTTCAAATTTTAAGTTAATTATCGAAGTCCCATGAGTGACCAATATCATGGGCGTCTGTCAATAGAGAAGAGAAGATGGCCTTACAAACTGTTGTAAAATTACGGGATAAGTTGACATATCCAGAGAGAACAAGATGAAAAATGTCCACTTGCCGAGCTTTTATCATGCAAACTGGTTGTTGCCTTTTTGTTGAACGTGTGATGCATAATCGCAAGGAAGGACCACTATACAGTTTGTTTGCTTGTTTTCATGGTTGTGGGTTTGCTTATTAAACTGATGTCTTTTTTTGTATTTCAAGACGAGTTGGAAGCTAATTCTTTTTCGCTTGTCGACTGTAAGCCACGTAAAAGTAAATAAAGTTAGTGGGTAAATGTCTTCTATAAATCCACTTGAAGGAATACCTTTTGGATGACCATTTATTTAGAACATTTTCAGTTGTTTGGTAACAGTGGGAAGGGAGTTTCTGACAGTACAAGCTTAACTTACGTGCAGTGTGTCAGTCTCTCTCCTCAGTTGTGTATGCCTCTCATTTTCGTGTTTGAGCTGGAAATGTAAAAGAAATGTAGGGTTTCAATAAACTTATAAGAGAGCAAACACAAGAACACTGGAGGGGTCTGTCAAAAGCCGTATACTGTGTGTAACAGTGGAGTAAGTTTTGCCTTAGCGGGAGGGAAGAAAACAGTCGCATAAGCCCGGCTTCATAGAAAGGGTGCCAAACAATTTTACCTTAAATCTAACCCCAAAGATGGATATTTTAACCCTTCTGTGTACGAAATTTAGTCTTCAGTCGTCTGTAAACTGTTCAGTATGTGCATGACTATAAAAACTGTTAAGTGCGCAGTTAGTTAGTCATACTTCTAGCCTGCGAAAAAGTTCGCAATGGGCGAGAGCTTTTTGTTGGGTAGTTTTGCCGTTGAGAGCATTAATTATCTACAGTTCAGTTAAAAACATTCAGGCCCCAGTTGTTCAAAAGGTGGATAACGCTATCCACTGGATAATGAAATAGACGAATTTACAGTTTTGCACTTTGGACTCTTGCCTTTGGTGAACTTGAGGCTGAGGCTGACCTTCACGTTTTGATACAAACCTCCTTCCTTTTGAAATGGAAATTATGCTTGAAAAATACTAGTTAGCATAAAAACAACATGATTTACATAATAAAGCAGGAAGAGCTTTTCAAAACGAGGTCAACTCCAGCCTCGTTTCCACCTGTAACTGTAAAATGGGATAGTGGCTTCCTTAGAAGCTATCCGCTGGATAGTGAAGAACTTATCCGTTGGATAGCGCTATCCGACTTTTGAACAATCAGCGCCAGATTTTTCAACACACAAAATTATGTCTTTTTAAAATCTCAGCTTTGGGTTTATTCTTAAAATTTTCTTAAAATTTCGCAAATTTCAGCCTCGATATTCTTATAGAAAACATTCTCAGAAGAAAAGAAAGAGTGTATACCAACCTCAGCTTGTTTTAACACAATTGTTTCCTCCAAACACTTTTGACGGTTTCTAAGCTGAAATATTTCAGCCTGTGTGCTTTTAAGGATGGAATCGTCCGCCAAACGACGTAGGAACTCCACTGTAAAATTGATCAAAAGAGAACGACTTAGTTCACAGAGGCGCTGTACAGCACCACAAGTGATCCTCAAAACGGACCGCAAATGATCCTCGTCAGCAAATTATCCCCTTTGTCGACCGCAGATGATCCCGTGAAAAGTAGACTGATCGGAATGGAATGGAGTTTAGGCATGGATGGTGAATGGCGATAAGAACTTGAACAGCGCGTAAAACAAAGAAATGAATAAAGAGATAAATAACCGTTCTGCTTCTTTTGATAATTGTTTCTCCTTTCTTTTAAGCACTGATGTTTCGTTGCTGTGAAAATTTAAGACAGGAAGGACGTCAACCAGGAAACGCCGAGGAATACGGAAATATGCTGACGCGTGGAATTATCGCCGTTTATTTCGAAATACTAGCACTTCTGTATGCTCGAGGACGCTGTGGGCGCTAGCCCATGTATTAATTTCTTACGCCTTTACTGCTGGAGATAGTTACAAAGATACAAAATCAGAGAATAAATAACGAACGAACGAGTAAGCGTAATTTTTTGTACCTATATCAGAATTCTCTTGAGGGAAGTCACACTAGAGCGATTTTTTATTTAGGATCAGTTTCAGAGACTTTCGCGGTTATAAAAATAATCGTTTTTTTCCTGAGTTGATATTGAGTATCCGATGCATCGGATTCGAGAAATTTCTGCTTAAACATATTTTACCTACTTTAACTACAGCCTGTTTGAGTTTTGTTCAGTTTAGCTTAAATTTTAACTAGTAATTAAGCAAGACACTGCATTGATGTTCGAGCGCTATTTTCTTTTTTTACTGATACTTTTTTAGTTTATTTCCAGTTGTTTTCATTTATTTGTGTTTCACTGCTAAAAAAAAGTTTTAACGCAGTTTTACCGTTAACTTCTTTTTTGCAATTGCAATCGTTTGTACAGCAAAATTTATTCAGGTTAATACTGTTTGTCGTGATAATTAACTTGACGCGATGATTCAGTAACTTAAGTTCAAGCCATTCTGATTTTCCTGTCGGGATCATTTGCGGCCGACAAAGGGGATCATTTCCGGTCGAGGTTCATTTCAGTCGAATTTGGGGATCATTCGCGGTCTGGGGATCATTTTTGTGATGGGAGATCATTTGCGGTACTGTAGTGCTAATAATCACAATATTTATAAGAAAAAGAAAAATTGAATCGCTACCACATCAACGGTTTTGAACAAAGACTGCATGTGAAAGGTCAGGTTTATTTTTTCGTCTTTAATGGTGAAAAATTTACACGTTATCGACATTCCATGCCAATCCTAGCAATGTGCAGGATGATTTTCAGAAACACCTATAATAGACCATAAACTGTCTCTTTCAAACCGAGGCTACGTGCAAAACCTTTCTTCGGCTCGCATTGAAACAGAGGCTTGGGACAACTCGAAAATGGCCCATTAAAAGTGGCTTTATACTGCTTTATATTAGCTCCTTCGAGACTACCGAGAACTCAGTGGTAGGGAATCTCGATAAGCAACTTGAAGGGGAGGACTCGTATTTTTTCCTTCCGAGTTGTCTGCGTCACTGTGTGAAAAACCTCATTTTTCATTAAGTATAAATAAAGTAAGGCGTACACTCCTCTGTCAAATTAGCGTTCGTTTCTCTTTGTTTTGCAATATTCAGATTAATGGGAGCATTCATCTCGTACAGTTCCACTTTCTTTGCATGTTCTGACATTTTTGCACGGTATTCCTTGTGTGTTCTGCAAAAATTAAAAGATGAAAGGTTACAAAAGTACTTCTTTTGCTGCCTTAGGATGAAAAAACATCTTTTTGCGCGAACTTTAATTTCTAGTCTTCTTTTACTGGAAATATTATCAGTATGTTGGAAGAAACCAGCTTGTGTTTATCCTCAATTAAACCTATATTCGTGGTTCAATTTTTCAATTTTATGCTTATACCAAAAACGAAGAAAAAGTTTTCTCTTGCTTACACTCTTTCTCTCTCCTGTTTTTCCTTTGCAATCGTCAGTTGGTGGGCAAGGTTTTCCCCAGAGGAGATAAGTGCGTTCAACCCTGAGAGAATCCGGAAAGCACCCAAAATTATTTATAGGTTGTTCATATATATATAGAGCTAATATAGCACGTAAGGAACTGATGCACAAAAAGTAAGTCAATTCTACAGGCAACGTTTCAAAGTTCAACCAGGTACATATTCAGTTTTATGAAAAATGTTTATGGAATCTCTTAAAATAGAATGCGCTTTTACACTAAATTTGATTAATTTATACCAAACTGTTTTCTACAGTCTCAGTCAAAATGGTTGGGACACTTTGGGGTCTCCTTGTCCCCTCAATGTTGGTGTACAAGATTTGGTGACCAAACCGCGATAAACAACTTTGAGAGGGACGAGGGGAGCACGAGAAGGGAAAAAACAGCGTTTGGTTAAAGTGTCCCAACTATTTTTGTCTGAGACTGTGTCAGGGAGGAATTTGAAGGCGTGTTGACAGATACAGAGGTTAATCTGTAGGTCGGTCACAAGCAACGGTCTTTTGGTTTGTTGGGTATCCTTTGTGTTTCGCGAACGTTTCTATAGCAGTGAACTAAGTTATTTGGGCATAACAACATAACACAAAGAATGACCAGTTCGCAGACATTTCTTGGGCAGAGTAGAGTATTGTAAAATAAAAGGAACTGAGTGTGCACTAAACCGTACACAAATAGCTTTCTAGTGGCCGATTGATAGCGTGACAATATAGCACGTGCATACTATCTACGTAAGATTCAGGGTTTTCATATACAGAGAGGCGCTCGAATGTGCCACATTTCTAAAAAAAAATGTGTGGAGAATAACAGAGAAGGCCTCTTTGCCAAGAAAGAGTGTAGGAACAAGGCTCAAAGGGACGCATTTCTAACTTAAGGGCAAGAAGCGAAAGACAGCTGAAAGAGCGATTAAGTGATTTCGAGAGAAAGGGGGAAACGTTTCCTCAGTTTGGAGGAAAATGCAACAAGCCAGGATTATTCCCAAGACGTATCAGCGAGAACAGTATCCCGCTTTCTAAATTTCTAAAGAGACTATTGACTACAAGCGCGTAAAAAGGGTGTCCAACAATAGTGTAACTGTTTGGTCCGACGCCAAAAAGTTTCTTAATGATATTCCAGGCTACTGCTGTGAAATCGACAACTTTTTATAAGTTGTTTACAACATATGTTAATTTGGCCTTGCGCCAAATGGTGACATCGGTTCTCATTCTTTACCCCAAATATACACCTTCCTGAATAACTCTAAAACAAACTACTGTGCCATAAATGTGGGACTTGAGGTTCAAAACATGAATCATATAAAACGAGGACACTACCTATCCTTGAAACCTCAAAAAAGGGTTCTACTCGACGTGTACACGGGTCACCGTACATTAATTCAATGAAGATATTTATAAGTTTCTTTCAGCGAACAATCGTGTCACCATGATCCAAGTTTTAATAACTTGTCTTACATGTATCAAGGCGATATAAACCTTGGCTATTTCAATTAAGTATGAAAGTACCTTATCCTTTTCTTTCTTAATCCATTATATATACCAGAGAGCTCTTAGAAAACGCCCTGGATAGTATGGTGACCCGTCCAATCGTGTCTCCACCGGTACAAGATATTAGCGGCAAGATACACACCCTGCGAAATAATGCGCGCCGTTTTGACTCATCCGTTGTTCACTCTTTAAACCCAATACCTAGAAAGCTTTTTTAATACCGTGGAATGTTGTAATTAAAGAAACAAAGACTTCTTTCCTCTATTAATTGTCTTCTCTCTTTCTATCCTTGAAATCTTTACTGTTTTTCCCGAAAAAATGGCTCCGAAACGTGCATATACCTGCCTAGCGATTTCCCGTCACTAGAGCCAACGAGGAGTCACATACCGAAAATTCCTCAAAAACACAGTCTCAGTCAAAATGGTTGGGACACTTTAGGGTCTCCTTGTCCCTCAATGTTGGTGTACAAGATTTGGTGACCAAACCGCGATAAACAACTTTGAGAGGGACGAGGGGAGCACGAGAAGGGAAAAAACAGCGTTTGGTTAAAGTGTCCCAACTATTTTTGTCTGAGACTGTAGCTATGCTGTGGGATGAAATGGATAATCAGTGATTTCTTGTGGTACATGCCCAAAGGCTTAATTAATCCATTCGCCCCTGAGCCGCCCGTATCCGTCCTTGCGGATCCACGTCCCTTCTACCGTTTGTGACGTCATCAGTTTTAATGGTCAAGGACAACTTTGTACTAAATGCCCAGCAAAAGAAAAGAAAAATGAGGCAAGAAAAGCGAAAAAAGAGGGGATGCCGGAACTTCGAAAGCTGTTTGCTTATATTTTACAACTGGATCGGAAGGCCGCGAAGTGTACTACCTGAAAACGGCTTTGTGGTAAGTTGTTGCTCTTAACTGCACGACAGTGACCAGAAAACCACTCGACAAGCTTCAAAAGGCGTTTTTCGGCAAAATCTCCAAGGGCGAATGGGTTAAAAGAAAATAAAGTGACAGATGGAATAGTGGTCATATGTAGATATAACCTGCGCTCGCAGGTTAATGTAGATACTGCGCTGATTTTTATACATAAATGTAACAAGCAAAACACTATTAATAATCGGAAATTAGTGATACGGAAGCGTGGGGCTGGGATTAGGAATTCTTGGATGGGAAGGTTCCTGAAACTCTTTGGCTTATAGCACATCAGGTTCTGCTTGAATTGTGCCAAACATATGTTACACTCCACTGGGTTAGCTCTTACGTGGGGTAATTTCTTGTGTCCAAACCTAATTATTGTGGCCTCCCGAAGCAATGATTCAATTTTTCTTTAGAAAAATCAATGCCCCGCCCTTGGGAACATTGATACTTTTAAATACTTGGGTCTTGTTAGAGTACTAAGAAAACTACAAGCTCAGATATCAAAGTAGCTTTCTTTCAAATCGCTCTGACCAGAACCTGTGTCGAAAGACGAAACTGCTAAACATTTTACAGTGGTTAAAAGTGTGGCGTCACTGATATATGCTGTCTTTTTTTAAAATAGCTCTGTTCAAAATATGTACTGTATTAAATCTAAACCGCTTTTTAATATACGTTGCTTGGCGTACATTTCCTGCATGGAATGCTGTACTGAAACCTCTTGAAAACCTACACCTGTCCACAAATAGACCTTGTCACGGTTTTCGACGCCATCTTGACGAGCAGGCAAACGCGTGAGAAATTACAGTGTTTGTATGAGAATCTAATGTCGAAAAATTTCCGTAGAACGGCTGTTCTGAAAAAAATATCTATTGTAAACTAAAGCTTCACTCCTAAGGATTCTCCTGAAAATATTTGAGGGCGTTACATGCACTAGAAGACCTAGAACCACTTTTTACAATTTTCTATACATTTGTCTGTAAGAAAGTCCCGGGAAAATTACAGACAAATATATGGAAAATCTAAAGAAGCCTCTGGAGAAATTTAAGCCGGGCACACCCCCCAAATTTTTTAGGACAATCCTTTGCTTTGTAGCTTTAGTTTACAATGGATATTTTTTTCAGAACAGCCGTTTTACGGAAATTATTCGACATTAGATTCTCATACAAACACTGTAATTTCTCACGCGTTTGCCTACTCGTCAAGATGGCGTCGAAAACCGTGACAAGGTCCATTAAACTGAGGGGCTTCCAGTATTTATACTTTCGATAAACTAACCTTTCTTAAGTGCCTGGCAGTTTTCTTTCTTTCTTGAAACATCATCTTCCGTCAAATAAACATTTCTCGAGACGGCAGCAACCTCAGCTTTAACTGCATTTATCTTTAACTGAACTAATTTGGAAAGAAAGGAGGACGAAGAATTCTGATTTTACTGACTGCTTGGAGAGCTCTTTTAACAGCTAATTGGCCATGTAGTTTTTAAAACTGAACTATTGCTTGCTGAAATATATTTAGAAACAATTTCACCTAAATAATTCACAATGGACGAGTTTTATTAAAGTGTTGAGCGATGCATGCTTACCTTGACTGTTTTTCTCCTACCGGCGATGCGAGCCAGTCATGCATGTATTTAAAATAAAAAAAGAAAACCGAATCGTGAATTTAGAGCTTAAACTCAGCTCAATTTTTGTAATGTCATGAAAAGTTATACAGTCTCGTACACTTTACCTTAAGCCGATCTAGAACTTCTTGCCTTTTGCTCAAGTCGTTGATTTGTTGCTTTTGAGCTACAGCAACTTCACCAGCTAATGCTGGCAAGCTGAGAATTTCCCTTGAACTCAAGCTTAATTCGCCATTTTGTTCGGAAAAATCTTCATCACCTTTGCTCTCTAAAGCTTCACCTTCAACTGGATTCGGCAATAAACAATTCACTATTCGAGTTGGTTTCGGAGGACTGGTCATTTCCATCGTTAACACGTAAAATGAAGTTGATTTTCCAAAATGTTCAGTAAAAGCTTGACGCATACTCCGCTTACAAGTCTCATTTTCGTGAAAAAGTAGCGAAGTTGGAAAACGGACGGTAGCTTCATGCGATTTCCCGCCAAAACAGCTTGCGGTGCGCCTCCATCCTCGATTCCACCAATCACCTGTTTGCGTACTTTTCCAATCTCAGGAAAACTCAGGAACTCATCTCTACAGGTTCAATATTGCAAGAAGTATGGCTCTTATTAAAACTTCAACCACAACGGCCACCTCTCTACAACATCAACGGCCACTATAAAGCTCGTCTCCAACTGCCAAAAAAAACCTCTCGACAACGGTCAGTTTTTCAGCGACCGATGAAAAAGTCAAGAATGGTCATGAAATTTGATCCGTATGGAGCGTTGATGATTAATCGCAACAATTGTATTTTGATTGTGTTCCATTTATAAGGCTGCATGCAGTAAGCATAAATTATCTTCGATACCTATGACGAAAGTTGCGAACCGTGCTCCTTTTGTCACGTAAACATTTTGATTTTAAATTAAGACATTATTCAAGGTTTTTTCTTGGGTATAGCATGCAGTTACAACCGGCAAAAAAATTAGCTAAGACAATTTTCCCTAAAGGGCGTCTTTAACATTTCTCCAACTTAAAAAACAGAAAATAATTCTTTCTCTCCCTCACCCCCTCCATGTAATGTTGTGCCACTGTACGAACTACTGTAGCTGAGAAAAAAAAAACACCCCAACTTTGAATGGAGGGGAGAGGGGAGAGGTATTGGTTTCTTCTCCGAAGTTACCCCAATTTTGTCGCCGATTGTTGTTGCACAGGAGTTCGCACTTTTTTGCTGAAAGTGCACACTTCTCTTCTGCCTTTTAACATTTCTTTGCTGTGTTTATATATTTTGTTTTCTCTTTTTGTCGATCTTTGACATTTAATCCTGGCGTCGACGCCATGTGGGTTGAATTTGTGGTTGGTTCTCTCCTGTGCTCCGAGTACTCCGGTTTCCCCCTCTCCTCAAAAACCAACCTTTTCAAATTCCAATTCGACCAGAAATCAGGTAAACGAAGAACCACTTAGTGGATGTACTACTTCTAAATCGTTGTTTATATGTAATTCTTTTCTTGCAGTTGTTGCGTCCGGGATGGTATTGGTGTGCAAACAGTGCAGCAATTCCCAACAACGTTGGGACCTGCAGTGAATCGTGGAAAGTATACAACCCATAAGACTTTGGAGACCATGTGTAATGCGCGTGCGGGGTCCAAAAAAGGTTGGAAGAGCTGTGCAAACGAATCCAACATTGTTGTAACCTGCAGTGGAGGCGTTTTCATCGGGCGCGCGAATGTTTTGCTCGCGAAAGCGCATGTTGAAACTCGAAAAGAGGGGACAAAATGGTGCGAGTCAAACGGAGCGGGGTAGGGGGCGGGAAGAGAGAAGAGAAAACGCGTATTTTTTCCCCCTTCCCCTTCCCTTCTTCCCCCCTAGCACCTACCCTTGGGGTTACTATTTTTACTCTTCCTAATCTTCCTCCGTCATAACAAAGATGGCGGTTACAACAGTACGAACGTAAACAAGCAACTTTCGCAAAAATACGCCCGCACTGAAGGCTAACATTGTTGCGCTACGCTTCGGCGATCATGGAACAAAAGAAATGTTGGGAGTTGTTGGCTCAAAAGTTTGACTGCGCACCAACACCCAACAACATGTAACAGGGTGTGCAAACGGACGCAACATGCAACAGCCAACAATGTTGCGTCCGTTTGCACCAGGCTTTACCTAACGCCTTGAGACTCATCTCAGGTATATCTGTACTAAAATATGGCTTTGCGTTTCATCGTTGTCGAATCAAAGAAGAGTCTTGGGAGTATTAACTTCATATTCAGTAATACCTATTAATATTACAGGGTTTACACCAGTATAAAAAACACAATTTTTTCATTTGCTTATTGTCTTTGATTTCCTCAGAAGTCAGTCCTTCCAGTCTATCAAAAAGCTTACATAAATATTGCTTATGATACTCGCCTATAATTAATGTTAACTTTTCACCTTCAAAATATATTATTGTCCTCTTAATCTTCCATTGCTTTCCAAAAACCTCTTACAGTTTTTTACCTATATTTCTCCCATTTAAACATAAAATTAACGATCTCAGACCTGGTTTACAGGGGTCCAGCAAAATCAGTTTTGAACGCACAAAAACTTGCACGAATCCACGTCTTGTTTGCACAGGACCCACAGAACTATGCGAATTTTTCACCTGATCAGGATTCGTGTAAGCAGTGCTGCAATCCTGTAACAGATTTAAACGGTTCCGTGCTAACAGGTCGCACAGGTAAAAAATTCGTCCGTTGAAAAATTTGCCCGGAACCTTGTAAACCGTGTCTCAAACTCTTAACAATCTCGAAATCCATCATGGCATGAAATTATGTTCTTAAACGCGTCCACAAATCATAAAAAGACCACCAGAAAGCCGCGATGCATGAGACGCAATAGTAATTTGGATGTGTAAGACTAGTTACGATAAAGCTTGTCTATGTTTCTTTGAGCTAGAGATGGTTTGAGAAGCTAAATCAAACACGAAAAAGGGTTCTCAGTTAAAAATCTGGCTGACATCTGAAATCAGTTCCCCTGTTCAAGGAAAATAGACCAACAGGCATTTCCTTACACCGCGACTTTTTCAATTCAATATTCGTTGTTATTTGTCATTTACAATATACGTTAAAATAGCTGTACATTTATTGTTCAGGGGATGCTTACCAATTACACAAACAACCCGGGTGAAGAATCTAGTGCAAAAAATAAAACTATAAAATTTGACATGGTGGGAGAATGACCCGCTACAATGTATGAAATATCCAAATCAGCGAAACAGATTAAAAAAGAGTAGCAAAATGGCATCGCCTAAAATTCTGAATCTCTTCAAACGGAATGGTGCGAACCACTGGATTTTCCAATCACAATTTCCGGATTTCCCATGTAAGTGATAAGCACCCAAGGACTTTCAAAAATGAGGAGATAAAGTTAAGTTTGCAGATTTCATTGTATAAAAAGAATTTTAAAGAGATGAAAGGCTTAAGAATCTGAATCAAAAGTAGCCTGTGTACAGACTCCCCCTCCCCTCAGTAAACGTCGGAGAAGGGGACCCTTCTCCGATTTTTACTGAGGGGGGGGGGGGGGGGGGTCTGTATACGGGCTAAATCGAAAGCCAAATGATTTGCAACGTCTTTTAAATAGCCCAAACAGGCAAATTTCACTTCAAAGTAACCCCTACATCGCCAAACCCAGCATATAAAAAAGAAACGTAGAAAATGTGGAACACCGTTGAGTGCTTGAAATAAGAGAAATTTCTTCACTGTTTCAAAACAAATTATGCCGCGAGGCTATTCAAAACAAAACTACTAAGCAGTTGTTCATTTGGGTGACTTTCATTATGCTTTAGCTCCAATTTTAGAGTAAGTGGAACAAATCTCTGAGTAAAACCATCCAATTACAACTGTACAATAGTAAAGGACACTTTCGACTAGGACATCTGGATTTAGATTAAGAAACCGGATTTCGGATTTTACATTAATACATGAAAACCAAATACTGATTTCAAAGACGAGAACTTCGTGGATTTCCGCTGTTCAAGAGAAAAGTTTTGCAATTCCTAATTTCGGATTTCCTAAAAAACAAATCAGGAATTGGATTTCTTAGTTGAAATCCACCAGCTTGGTGACGGATTTCGTGTTTTATTGCAAAATCCGAAATATCCATTTCAAAACTTAAACTACATCCAAATTTCCCAATCGAATGAACCCCAAATCTAAATCAAATCGCAAGTGGAAATTCAATTTGGAACACAGAAAACAAATAAATTCTCTGGGGCTAAAAGTTATCCTAATTGCCTGTGAAACAATTTTTCCTCTTCTGCCACAATTCACATGGTGCTGAATTTTAGTACTGCAGAAGAAATAGGGCAATCATTCTGTCCGCAAGCGACCACGGACTGGTTTCTAACATTTAAAAATCTCTAGGTCCATTGCCGCGATAAAGACATGGACTCAGCCTGGCGGATCATACTGGCACGGCATTGATAAGCAGATAATTACAAGTCAGGTCATAATTATTTCCCCAATGATATTCTGAGATGCTTGATTAATTCTCTGCCTTCAAGGAGAAGCTTTGAATTCCTTGCTGCCATTTAACTCCATACTGAAAGATTTCCAGACTGGCTTCCTTTAGTTTCACCTGCCAAGACTGATACATTACCAAGGCACTCATACGCATTGTGCTTGGCCGATTACCGCTGATTCACATGGTTATGGGTTTGTCCTTACAGGCGTTTTGACAGAAAGAGCTAATTTTACGGAGAAATTTCGGGTATTCTCGTTTAGAAACTGCACGTACAACTGAAGGTGGAGCCCAGCCTCCGGGATTAACTATGGAAAAAATAAAGAGGAATGCAGGTTTATCACAATTTTATATATGAATCTTTTCTCTCTTCCTTCCGTTTTCTTTGCGCGCACGGTCCGGCCCTACTATCCGAGTAATACTTAATTTCTCCAGTCAAACACTGATACCAAATAAACGTGGGTAGTTTGGATTAACTCCCCATCTATTCAAAACTTGAACTTAAACTTGAACGTATGACTGTGTAGCGCATTTATGAAGGCCTAGAAAAATCCTATCAGCTACCTGCGAGGTAAATCCGGTTTTGCGAGGTGAGTACTTTCACCACCGTGTCATCCTTGCTCAGTTCATAATATTTCTAAAATTGTAAATTTTACGTCGATCTGTAATATCACCTGTGACCAGAAATGCAAGAAAACTCGGAACTTAAAGAGCGTGACTCTCATTAACTTGCAATCCTCGAACATTATAGCAGCAGGTTTGAGATGTGCTCGTTATCACAAAAGATTCAGATTTGACAAGGGTCTGCTCAAGTTGGGCTTTTACCAACCTGTCAATATTTGTACCATTTAATACTCAGTGATAATAACATGGTCTTACCATTGGCAGTGTAGGTAATTTTGCAGGATATGTGGTCTCGATTAAGCTTCATTCCTTCTTCTCTGGGTTCAATTAATGTTTGACAAAATAAGCTCACCACGGCAACTGCCC
Source organism: Porites lutea (assembly GCF_958299795.1). NCBI lineage: Eukaryota > Metazoa > Cnidaria > Anthozoa > Scleractinia > Poritidae > Porites > Porites lutea. Next base: position 15,944,585 of record NC_133205.1, on the reverse strand, counting down.
GAATATACTTGTTTGTCTAACAAAAAAGTGCAAGATATAGATAAAATATGTCATTGTAGTGTATTATGTAGGGATATACTGTGATAGGCATAGAAGCTACTCGGTAAACACTTCAGAAGGTTCCGAAAAGAAAGTTGAACAAATGAAACTTAACAGGGCCAATCACTCGCTCACTCATCAATCAATCAATCAATCAATCAATCAATCAATCAATCAATCAATCAATCAATCAATCAATCAATCAATCAATCAATCAATTAATCAATCAGCCGATCTGCTCTAACAAACGAATCTATTTTAGGGTATGAAACCATATAATTTCAATTGATCAAACTTAATTTTGGTATTTCATTCTCCAAAGACAGGCTTGCACCATAGTATCCATCAATCAATCAATCTAATTTGGTCGTGTATATTAAATGCTTTTCTTGTCCCTTATGCTATATCTGATGTCTAAAAAGAGTTTAACAGTCGTCTTTATAGATTTACGAACGAAGCAAGAAAGAATTTTGTGTTGCTCACATGAGCTTCTGAAGTGAACGAGTATTGTTAACTACTTTAATTTTGTTAGCTAAGCTTACTTATGTTTAAACACAACAAGCTAAAAACTCATAAGTTATGGTTTGTAGAAAGGGCTAATGAAACCTAAAACCACCACATACCGGTGCATCTGGATGATCTATAGAATAGTTGCACACAATCCATGGTCGGCCCACTTCATTCTCTTGTCTCTCACCAGCATCATATGCTGAAATCTCACGGATATGTGAGAGAAACACTGTGTCTCTTTGGGAGGATGGCCAAACTCGTTTATAAATTTGATGTATAATTAATGTACTGTCACTAAGTTGTTCCAAAACCTTTGTGGACTCTAAAGTAGCTTTGAAAGAACAAAAAAATGTTGTCAACAAAATGAAAAAGTTAAGAACAAGTGCACTGTGAAGTAAAAATAGGGTTACATTCTATTAATGGTAGCTTGGCTTAGTCATATGCAAAGCATTGTATTTCTCTTTATACCATAAACTGCCACAAATTATAAGCCCCCCCCCCCCTCCCCCACCACCACTTAAAATCCCGCCCCAGTTTCAGGCTATCTGTACACAAAAAAACCGAATTCGATTAAATCTGCCCCCCTCCAAATGTACTGACATGAATTTGATTTATAAGGACGTTTTGAAGGTTAATTAAAAACCAGTAAATGCAAAATGTATTTTGCTCAGCACTGCTATAGCGTGTTCTGAAGCGTTTTTTTATTCTGGTTATGATCACCCTAGGATAAAAGCCTTCCCAGGGCTAATTATCACTGGTTTTATTGCACATATTGAAACAGGAAAAAATAATATCAGTGCAACATACATTCCCAGTCCATGCGAACATCTTTGTCATAGAAGTAGTGGGCCATTTCTCTTGCTGTGACACCCTGTTAATTCAAACAGAACCAACCTCTCAGATTGAACAACATCTGCCAAAAACAAAAGACTTAAGAAAGAGCTACCAACCTTGTTCCCAGGTTCCTCTCATACTCTTCCACCGAGAGGCCCCTGAGAATGAGGTTGACAGCTTTACATCCTGTTTTGAAGAAAGTTTACCTTAACAGTATGTGTAGCTTTCATGGGATCAAGGACAATTCCTCCTTCTTCATAATCACGACGGTACACCTAATAACAAATCAAAATGAATTACTTAACATTAACCTTTCCTGTCTAATAGTGACCAAAGAAAATATAACAAAAGTCCCAAAATTTTTTTTTGAAAAATCCTACGAAATAAAAGGTAACACCATGGGATTTACTGCAGTTTATGGGCATGGTGTAACAGGCTTATTGATCAGCATCTTTTAAGTGTACCAAGACTTTAACAAGAACTGATCAATGTTTCAAATTTAGTATTGTACTTGTCACGTGAAAAACATCTTGAATACTGTTTAATGTATGTAACGTTACTGAAACATGAAAACAGTTTGAATTAACTTTTAAGAATGGTATCTCATCTATGCCAATAGATAGCCAAGTCCATCTGAAAAAAAAAAGTTGCAATCTCTGATATTGAAGCCTCAATTCAATTTCCACATAAAATTTTCCAGACTGATCTTGATACATTTCCTTAAACAATTAGCTGAGAGAATGTGATTCATGATCAAAGCATTTTCCCTTTTGTGATCATTTCATCAATATTATTCTTAAACCCATTTCTCTTGATTGTATATTGATATTGTAATGAGAAAAGTGATATCCTAAGTGATGTTGGTCATTCTTGTAGCTTAAAAGTTTATAGCAGCCCAGACCTTCATTTCTCCATCTTCGTAAACCAAGTTCCAGTTGTCGTCCACATTTTCTAAAACAATCTGGAGACATTCCTTGACATTCTTGTTAACCTACAAATTAAAATCAGTGCAACACAATAAGAACAACTAAATAGAAAATGTAAATAGAAAATGTACACTTTGCAATAAGTTATTATATCATGTAGAATGGTGATTTTTCCCCTTACTTTGTGTAATAATTACACAATTGAGTGAATTACAATTGAGTGAAGCCTTTCACGCAAAAACCTGATGTGACATGCTTAAGTACTTAGATTTTACAAAAAAAAGGGAAAAAAGGGCAACTTGTACAGGTGGAAGTGGGGTAAGAGTACAGTGTAAGCAGCGAGGTTTGTCATTCTTAATCTAACATGAACTTTAAAGTGATAATTATGATGTTCATGTACAGCATATATGTCTTTACCTCTGCTTTTAATCTGTGATCAGGTTCTTCTTCAGTTAGTTCTGATGGAGGCACAAATGTACTTCCTTGAAAATCCTCCTGCCATGTTAATTTCAACCAAAATAATCATTTGTTACCAATTCAAAACATAATCCTCAGTAGCTGAATGATTAAATTTCACAGTTAATTCAATAATAGACAAATACTTTCAGTGGATGGGGGAGGGCGATTTCTAGAAAACTCTCAATTCTAGGAAATTCAAATGACAGTTTTGTTCTTTATACAAGTATACTAGTAAAGGTAAGGGAGTGCAGGTGACAAAGATAACGTCAAAATACTTTTGCCCCATTGCTGTGATTTGCATAAGGTTCACGTGATAGACGGTTAAACCATGGTTAAACCATGCGTGATCAGATTATGAGTGATAGAAGGTCCCAATGCACATGATCAGACTGCGTTTTGTGCACTTTATTCATTCTTGGTGGAAGTCCAAACAAAGTTGGCTACATACGTGCCATGAACGCGTAATAGCAACCTGGAGATTAGGATTGCGGTCTCCCCTTGTCGCCAGCAATCAGACAGTCTTACCAAAGCATCCACCTCATCCTGTCGATCAAGAGCTACTTCTATTGCATCATAAAATTCTTCTTCATTTAAAACACTGTGAGGCCCTTCCTGTAAGCATCAAATAGATGAAAACAAATCTACATAAGACTTACTATCAGTAAATGACTCTTTACCTTTCCTAGTTCAAAAAAGATTAAAATAATGCCTGACATCAATTTATGAACATTCAAGTGTTACTCAATATATTACAGCTCAGTCTATTTCTGGATGCATTAACACTCTCTATGAAAATCTAGTAACGATAACTGAATACATAACAGCAGTTTAAGTTCCTACACAGATTCGAAGAGGTTGCTTTAATGCAAGCTATTGAAACATTTATCATACAATGTGATTACCTCAAAGTCTGGCCCTCCAATAAATGCTTGCTTCCTAGCATTTATAACTGCTGTTTTGACTGCTGCCTCTGCCTTCTTACGTTTCTCTATTTCCTAAATAAAAACAAACACAGCTTTTATACACCACTGTTTATTGCGAATCAAGTAGTTAACCAACTGCCTCGCTTAAGTGCAAGGTGGGTGCCTGGGATACCCAGGGGCCTCCACTGTGGCCAGCCAGCCCCTAGATAGACAACTGCCCCCATGGCTGGCAAATCCCCGCAACCCAGCCATGAGCCCCCATTCCAGGCCCCCGTCACATTGATGAAACAGTGGAAGGAAGAAAAATAGGGATGGGAGGGGGGGAAGACGCTAAATGAACTGCTCCACAGACCACTGCACAAATGCTCAATGAAGAACTCGCAGATCCTGGCCGTGTACAAAGCTACCACAAACCATGTGAGCCTGCACTTATGGGATTGACCGCTGGATGCCCGCTACGCTTGTGGGCCGTTTGACTGCGAAGCTTGTGGACCGCTTGACCGCTTAACTTGTGGACCACTTAACTGCTAAGCTTGTGAACCACTTGACTGCTACACTTGTGAACCACTTAACCGCTAAGCTTATGAACCGCTTGACCGCTAAGCTTGCGGGCCACTTGACCACTAAGCTCGTGGTGGTTAACTTAGTTGAATTACATTTAACCAAATCATACTGAAAAACAAAACAACAACATACAAACAAAGAAAAAAAGAGTAGCTTTCCCAGTGTACAGGCAGTCACACCTCAATCAACTAGACCTTCATTAACTGAGGCTGTATCTGGACTTTTTCCTCTGGTTCCAAATGTTTAACATGAATTATAATTTATTAGTCAAAGTGAAGGTCAAAATTAATATTGAAGTACAGTAGAACCCTGCTCTACAGAAAATTAAAGTGCGCATCACCTAAAATTTTTTATTTTCTTATCTGAAACTATACCTTATTAAAACAACTTCTGCGAAAAAATTTTGCGATTTGAACAAAAGCCAAGAACTACATTTTTGCGGTACACTCGCGCCGCTGATCATGCAAACTAGCAAGCTCACATATGACGTCATGTGACGTAAATTAAGGAACTCGCATTACCTTGCCTTCACCAGCTGTACACAAAAACGATAAATTTCAAGTAAGGATTGAATCACAATGTCTTCGTAAGAAGAAAGTTTTTTCTGAAAAAGAAAAACCTATCAGAACTCTTAATGTTTTCCTGTCGATAAGGTCACATGTTCCTTAAAGTACGTCATACTCCGAGAGAAGACTAAGACAAATGGTGTGTAAAATGGCGGCAAATTTGAACGTTTTCAAAAAATTGTAAAAAATTGGGTTTTGTTCAAATCGCAAAATTTTTTTGCAGAAGTTATTTTAATAAGGTATAGTTTCAGATAAGAAAATAAAAAAATTTAGGTGATGGGCACTTTAAATAATGTACATGCATGTCTATTTGTCTGGTAAAAAGAAACACTGAAGTAATGGCACCTTGTCTAATCTCCTTTGCCAATGGTCTTCTCTCTTATTCATGATATCAACGCAATGTTGAAGTGTTGCTAGGATCCCTGCTGTAGTAGCTTTGAAGGTTATCGATTCCCCCCTGAAATCAACCCCCTTGGCATTTGCAATGGAGAGCTTTGCTGCTGAATTGTCAAAGCTGTCGGAAGTTGCTCTCCTGTTGCCACGGTTACAAATTACTTGATTGAAAGTGGCAGGCGTGGGAGTGGTTGAAAGTTCGTCCATTTCGTCATCTGCATCATGATCCACTGTAAATACCAAAATACAGAGGGATTATAATGTTACCATTATAATTATGTGATATATAGTGAACTAGAAAATGATGTAAGATGAAATTCTACCCAGCTCTTAATTTAATCTTAATTTTTTTTCATGATTTCTGTGATATTCCTGAAAATGGGCAAACATAGTGATTTTCGAATTAGTTCCTTCCAAGTAGCAGATGCAGGATGAATTTTACAGTTTAACAGAAAAACTGAAAAACATTTTAAAGAGTTTACATGCAGGTTTTGGAGGACGCTGTCACAAAATTACAGACCATGTTTCAACAGTCATAACTTGATCCATGTTCAACTTTAGAGCACCAAGCTTGGGCAAATAACCAGTCTCAACAAGACCTTCTATGTGGTAGTGTCATTTTATTGATTAGTTTAAATTTGAAACTTGCACCAGTTCCCTACGCAACTCTGAAAAGGCCAATAAGCATGGCACTGTGGATTTCTACATTAATGGCCCTTACTTAACAGACAGCTTACACATAGTAAATACAAAAACACACTAAGTTTGCCTGGTGTTGTAAATAAGAGAGAGAGAGAGAAATAGAAGATGATCTTTAAGTGGTATTTCTGACTGTTCCCCCAATTTGCAACAGTGGTTCCTCATTTTTTTGGCTTTGCATCATCCTCAGAAGCCACTTAAGCTAAAGAAATTTCATTGGTGCTTGTTTGAAAATGGATTAGGAGCAACATATATGTACACTGTACATGTACCAAGGCAATATGTCACAATGGCTCACCTCTGGTATATGTTTAATACCAGAATGTACAGCTACTTGGATGTGATAATATTTGTCTCAAATCTATAATATATTGTTCATTTGACTGTTTTCAAAGGGTTGTTCTTGGTACAGATGTAATTAAATGAGTCTATTACCTACAACTATACATTGAAGGCTAGACACAAGTCAAGGGCATATAGAGTAAGCATTCTCATAAGCTTTTTGCAGAAACAGTGTTTGCGTCGAATTTTAACATTACACTTCTGAGCTCTTGCACTACTGTCAGTTGATCTACCTAGCAGGCAAGTCCCTTCCTGCACGTGTCATTACATGTGCTTACAGTTGCACCACTGTACTCAAGTGCCTCATTGTGCTTTACTGGCCATTTCACAGTTGATTTCATCCCTAACCCTCCCTCTTTTTCTCATGTCTTTTTTCATTACTGGAAGTGATGACTTTCACTGTGTAAGGTACCAGAGAGGGGAAGTCAGGGCATGTGGGCTCATAGCTGGGTGGCCTGTAGAGTAGGTATTTGGGTGCATGGTTATAAATATAACCTTGGAAACAGGGCTCCCAACCTCCATTTATTAAAGGCTATGACTTACATCCATCGTTGCTACCAAAGATGTCATTGTCATGGTTATCAGCATGTTGAGATTTGTGGTTTGCTCCAGTACCAGCACAAGCATCAAAGTAGCTCTGTAAGGTGTCTATTTGCTGGCAAACAATATCACGGAATGTCTCTAATTCCATCAACTTTTCACGCAAGCCCCTTCCTTTCTGCAAATAATAATAAAAAAAAGGACGTAAGAAGCAAATCTTGAATGAGAGTTATAAATGTTGTAGGTCAAAATGAATGGCACCTTCATGTAGGTATGTGCATTGATTCTCAATCTTCTTTGTCTCCTAGCCTTAATTACATATGTTCATGACAGGGTTCAAAATTGCCACTAAGGTCTCCAATGCGACAAAAAATTAAGGGCTGGCGACTACATTTTAAGACCTGGTTGTCAGTTGGTGAGTCAACTTATACATCGTATTTCAATAAGATGACCCCTTAACCCGCATCTCCAATCATATAGCAGTGCGAACAAAGTAGCAGTCTGTCTTGCTCAGCAACTCAAACCCCCCACGAATAAATTGCTTTTTGCAAGCTAAAGCGCCACTTTAAACAGTAACACCTGCATTACATGTTGTCTTAACTTAATTAATTGTCTAATTTTAATGTTTTAATGTCTTTGTTTTTGTGTTTTGTCAGGACTCCATTTAAACTAGCTCTGCTAAATTGGATGCCCCTGGATAAATATTGAAATAAATAATAAAAAAAAAAGCAGCATATATATAGATAAGGCAAGACTTGAAATGTACACAGTTTTCATGGTATGTCAGTTTGTTCCTTTTACTATGTTTGTCTCACATCTTCTTACTTTCCTCTTACAAACTGTACGTTTCACTGTAGGTCAGTTCCTCCGTTTAGTATTGGTCTTGCCTTCTTAACTTTCCTTGACATAAATAAATTTGTAGGCATAAATAAATGTACACCAGTTCGTCAGTTGTATGGTCTTTGTATTTTCTTTCTTTTGATTTCTCGAGTCTAGCCTTTTGACAATATTAGTATAGTCTTTTTTTAGGTTTCTGCTTAGTACAGTTCTTTTAAATTTCCTCGTATGATAATGTTAAGCCTCTATACGGGTTCCTGCAGACATCATTTTTATCATGCGTTTTCCATTAAATCGTCTGTTTTTGAATGAAATTGTTGCTTAGCAGCCATTGTTTTGCTTGGTAAGGTTACAAGCAAGCTTGCTCAACCACAAATACAATGAAAACAAGAAAATATGAAAAGCAACAGGTTTAATAAGCAAAACAAAAACTCAGAATGTGCAGCACACTTTTTTGCCATCATCATACCACTTACGTCATCAACCTTGATTGGAATGGCAATGTGATCATGCCATCTTTTAATATCCAAGATTGTAGTTTCATTAATGGCGATCATCGGGACTTCATTTCGTCAGAAATACCCATAAAGAGTTTCAAGACTATGAGCTGACGTACAGAAAATAATATTGAGACAAGAGTAACGATGTACAAATGAATGTGCAGGATAAAAAAAGGGAAGAGTAAAAAGGTATGAATAAGGGAAGTGATTGAAGAAATTGATCGACACATCGTCATCATGGAACAAGTAGTTCATGACACTGCAAAGAAGTGAAGCTGATGAATAAGCTTTTATAAAATAACTTAAATAGTACGCGCTCTGATTGGCCGAGAGGAGTGTTTGCATGAGAATATGTAAACATGGTTGTAGTGTCAAGATGTTTTGCTTTTTGCGCGCTAATCAGGCAAGCACGAATTTGAAAAAGTTTTCGAGTTCAAAACTCGACAAGTTTACTTTATTTACACATTCCTTCGTCGGCTGAAACTTGGAAAATCATTACAAAAAAAGTGTGCCAATTTTTTTCACTTAAGTTGGCATTTCAAGCGAGAAAAGTCTGTATTTTGGAAAGCATCTTTTTGCAAAACAAGAACTGATTACAGGTGCAAGACTTTCGGAACAAGACTTTGTGACTGGTAAGAATTTCTCTTTTAATCAGTGCCATACAAAGAGTTTTGTATTTTGTGTCGGGAAAGTTATTTTATAAAAGCAATAGAAAACTTTTTTTCCTGTGTTTGCATAGCCTGATATAAACACTCGAGGCGTTGGGAGAATTCTCAACAGTTATGCAAACCCTCGACTTCGTCTCGGGTTTGCATAACTGTCGAGAATTCTCCTAACCCCTCTTGTATTTATATCAGGCTATGCAAACATGGAAAACGTTTTCTATATCTTAAATATTTTAGGGACAACATATGGAGATCTCTCCTTTGTGTATGAGGATTTTAGTCGGATAAAAAGTTTTCACTAAATGATGAAATACAGACATCTGTTAGTGTACTAGCATTTTCTTCTGAGATAACTGCATACTGCCTTGAAATCATATACAGGCGACCAAAAAGTTTGAATTGGTGACCAAAATTTTTCATTTAGTCACTGGCTGGCACCTGAATGAAAAAGTTAATTTCGAGCCCTGCATGATCATGAAGAACATTGGAGTTTAGCTAATATTGTATACATATAATATAAGGGTTTAGGAAAGTTTGCCAGAGCAGATGAAAAATCGTTTTGATAATACTAGGGTTAGGAGACAAAGGAATATAATAATACTTAGAATCAACCAAGGCTGAAATAATTTTAATGTGAGTTTGATTTTATTCTACCACACAAATAAAATAGCAATGGTTTGCCATTACACCTGATAATTGTCATTCCAACTCACCAAACTTGTTAAGTATTATGAGGTTTACCTCCAGCCAGCAAGGGCTTTTTTGAAAAACCGTTTTGATCAGTTAATGTACAGTATACATGTACACAACTGCAGGGTTGTAGTACCTTAAAAGAAGAAGAAGACGCTGTTGTAGATAAACTTGTAACAGATGTTAGAGATAGCATTGATCCACCTTTCCTTAGACTTGACTCTGAGCCATAACCAGATTCTGCAGCCTGGAAAGAAAGTAACACTCAGATAGGTGAATACTACATTAACAAGTTCCCAAATTATTTCAAATTAAATATTCACATACATCAATTATTGTGTGGCATTAAAACAATGCTTACAACAATCATTGACCAACCTTGACAGCTTCAAGTCCATCCACCCATTTCTGTCTTGTTTCTGCATCAGGTGCTCTCAAATAGTACATACAATCATTGACACTCACATCAAATCTACAATCATCAAATTCATGGGGCTGCGAAAAACAAATTAACAGAATGTAATCAACTTAGGTATTTTGAACATCATGGGAATTGAGGCTTTGAGAATCTGATCAGCAAGAGGTCTACAGCAGGGCTTGAAAGAAAAATAAAGTTTAATTCTTGCTTGTTCAAACTCTTACAATTTGCTTAACTTTCTTAATGAGTTAGATTCTAAATGACTTTTTGAGAACCTTGTGTATTGGGCAAGTGAGCTTTAAAAAGTGACTTGCCCAGCAAGAAAATCAATGAATTCTAGTTGTCCTGAAGGACAAAATGGGACTGTAAAGTAGTTCCAGAACATTAAATTCAGTATAAAAGGACTCAAGTTTAAAGTTTTTGGAAAAGAAAGCTTTCTTCTTGAAGTTTGTTGCCCAAGGGAAACCAGGCATTATGGTCAACTCCTAAAATGTTTTGGGTTCCCACTGTGTGTCATGTACATTGTAATATTACCCTAGGTTAATTCCTTTGAGAACAACACATGACCTACAAGTCATTGGGAAAATAAAACATTACACTAGAGGTCTAACATTTCAGCAAAAAAAAAAAAAAAAACATAGTAAAAAAGCCTAATTATAGATTATCCTTGGCCCCCTAAATTATGAAAAGAACATGCTGAATATTTCAACTATGACACTGTTTAGTGCCCAAAGTTAATGTGACCATAGGCATACCAGAATGTTGCCAAAATGATAACTAATGGAAACAGGGAAGACTCACTAGCTACACTCTAGAAAATACACAATAGCCACCTTAATTTATAGACAATGGCCACCAAATTTAATCCCGCCTGATGTTCACTTAGATCTGTACCCTCCTTTACTAAACATCAAGGCAAGATCTGACCGCAATGGTAAATTTTATTAAGACACTGACATCCTGTCTTCTATCATCTTAAGTCTTAATTATCCCATGCAGAAGGTTTTTAAATTCTTTTCTATCAAGAACTTGCACTTCACTACCGGGACAGCTATAGATTTATACATAAAATTCAATTTTGTTCAAATAGAAAACCTCCGTGGATAAGTAAGTTAAGTTTAGCATTATCCTCAGAAGAAGTCAGTTTCACATGTAGATATGCAGAGGGTTTTAATTTATTCATTTTTTTCACAAGAACTTCCTCTTCACTCACAGAACAACTGTAGGTTTAAAAATAAATTTTCATAGAAAAGGAAACTTTTCATAATATTTACCAGTAGGAAATGTTTTTTTTGTAGCTTCAAGATAAAAGATCCCTTTGAAAAATAAATAGGTTGATATTTGTTTTTGTCATTAAGTTTCAAACGGGGAATATATAATACACTAATCTACAAGTGGGCCTCAAATTTCAAAACAATGGGAGGCAAACACGCGGCATGTAAAGGCATTGAGTTACAAGCAACTACGCCATCTGCAAAGAACGCAAAGATGAATACTATTACTTTAAGCTTACATGTAGCTACAACAGAGAACATTTTAATAATAATCAAACTAAGTTAAATGTCAAATACGAAATATTTTAATCCTCGTGTTTACATAAGGTAACATATAAACAATGTATGTGAGGGTTTAACCACAAGGTCCTCTTTTTTCGTCCAAAGCAAAAACATCACCGCGTGCGCCGACACATTGCAAAACCTCTTCATTCATGTGTTCAGATGAATTTAAGTTTATGCCTTGTGAAAAATGAATACACGCCTTATCTTTTAAATCAAGAACTCCTATCATCTTCGTCACGTTTAAATTTAGCACAACAATTATATTGGATCTCTAAACCTTAAATATTATGCCGGCTTTACTAAATAGTACTACAGATATTAGCTAGCTTATCACAAAAGCACGAACTTACTTGAATTGTAGCTTTAGCCACGCTCATGGAGCCTCGACAGCCAAACGCTGTATCGTACTCTGATTTATAGTACGACAAAGTGCCGCCGCTCAAGACCACCCATCTTTCTTGCCATCCGTGAAGATAGTTTGTCCATTTTGACAAGGTGTCTTGGAGTTCAGGGAGTTGCGGCTGAGAGCTCGTGCAATCTAAGTCATCCTCTTCTTCGTCGCTTAAACTTGGCGTGTGTTCTCCAGACATTGCTAGAAACCTTCTTGGAGAACTTAAGATCTGTTTTCTAATTTAACGAAGAAAAATCGACGTAATTTCATTTGACTTTCAAGCATAATCACGGATCCGTGCTCCACCTACCGAAAATTCCGCCATGTTTGTGTTCACTTTGTGTTCACTGGGTTTCGGGGTGACGTCACGATTTGGTACCAGTGTCCACGCTCCGCAAAGTCGGCGCTATATCTAGAAATTTTTTGGCAGTATTTTTTAAAATAATCTTTCAGTACCGTAAATAGCTTTGTCAGGTACAGCAGTGAATTTTTTTTAATTTTCCAATTTCAAGACCAAACGTCGAATTATTTATAAAATAAGACATAAGTTTACACACACTATACTTTAAGTTTCTGTTTCGAAAATATAAATAGGCAAGTAAAAAGCACAAGTTTCGGGGAAGGCATGATAGTAACGAAAGTACTTCTTTGCTTGCGTTGGATAGTCAATACTTTGAGTCACTTCCTGCATGAAGAGTAAAAGACTGCCCGTGCGCATCCCCCAAGGGAGTATTTTGTGCATGTGCCGGTTGCTCGCAGGGCATCATGGTTAATGTTGTGAAAAATGGCGCAAAGAGATCACTTCACTGTAAATAACGTAGAAAACAAATCACTGATTTTCAAGCGTACTCGTTGGATTCAGTAGATTAAAAGATGCCTAAGGCTACCAATGGTAAAAAGCGAAAGAGAGATAAGAAAAAGGATGAAGAACGCAACGCGAAGAAAGCAAAATCAAATGACGACGGTGGAGTCAAACAAAGCGATGTTGAACTGGGAGGAGAAGGTTATGGTTCTGAAAAGCCTTGTGAAAAAGAACCAGAAATTGATGATATTGATGAAATTCTGGAGGAGAATGCAGCAAGGAACAACTTAACGGCAATTAATGTCAGAAGCATTCTACATGTAAGCTCTGATTATTAATTTGTTGTGTACACGTGTGTCGTTGATCATGTAGCTACTTGTACTAGTACTTTGAATGGCGTAACCTAAGTTGGAACATTTGGTTGAACAGTTTAACAACGGCTTTTTTTCCAGCGGGCAATCCCCTCTTGGCCGAGAAGTTTTTCAAGCCTTTCGTCTTTTCGTGTGTATGTTTTTTTTGTTGCCATGTGATCATGTGTGAACTGCTGGTACATTTATGCTTATTATGGTAGCCTTAGGTTTACGGTAATGTACTCAACTCAAAGTAGGTGAAATATGATCATCAGGTGAGTGTAGTCCTCTGTTTCTGACAGTGACCAGGGCATTTTCGATAACTTACAAGTGCAGTAGTCATCTTCAGAGTCTACAGTACAGGTCCTGGGCATTGCAGCATTACACATGGGTTTCATGCGTGGAAATCCACCATATTGCACGCAAATTCCATGAGAAAAACATGTGTGAAACACCCGTGTAAAGAAATACACTCAAAAATACACAAGAAAATACATGCAAATTAGGAAAATCTGCATGTAAAACTTTACTCTCAGATTATTGTAATTTGCATGTATTCGGTTTACTCGAGTTCTTACATCGCTAGCTTAGTGAGTGTAGTTGTACTTGTGCGGGTGGCTTTGTTTTAATAGCATAAAGTGAATCAAACTTTTGAGGCGCATTCAAATGTTGGTATTATTCTTATGTTATCTGGGCTAAAAGTGATCCAAGTTTTTTTTACACATTCTTCACTTGAATCTTCATTTGTAGGCTTCGCAGAGATTATAAAAAGGATTCAATTAAAACCAGTTCCAGCTATCAACTCGCAACTACATGTATTTTGATGGACCAACTACTCTGTAATGTGACGCTGTTATTTACATCTCTGTTTTGGTGACCGGTCCCTTCTACATGTATTTTGTTTATTTTGGCAATAATTGAAATTTCTTTTAGCTTGCAGCGTCACTCAGTCATGTCGTCCATCTATTTTAAGCAAATAACCAGGGGTTACTGCAAGAACTAATTTTAGTTCCCGGGTTTTAGTTTTACCTGCCAAGGAAAGGTTGTCTTTTAAGGTCTTCAATTACACTACATGTAAATTTGTAGTGAAATTGTATCCAAGTTTAGTAATAACGCATTGTAATTTTTAAACAACAACTAAGGACATATCGTGAATAATTCAATGCTAATTCAATGTTAGAATAAAGACAGATGTAAAAGAGAAACCTGTGAGGGCTGACATTACGAGTCTTCATAGCGAATAACACATAGCTTAAATGGCAGGCTACTAATAACATCACGATTTAATTGACCTTTCAGGTGAACCACCAGAGTTTAATACCATCAACTGACATGATACAACTCACTTTGACTCTGAAGATGACTACTACACAGGTTGTCGAAATGTCAATCACTGTCAACAACAACAGTCCTATTCAGGACTATGTTCACCCACGGATGATCCTACTCAATCCTCTTATGAAATGACTGTTGTGTTTAAACCTTTCCCGGACAATTTATTGTTTATGTATTTTTAATGAATTCTTTCCTCTTTGTCTGCTATAGCATGTTGTAACTGATAAGAGGGTCCTTGCCATGGTGAAGAGTGCAGTTGCTGAAGCTGATGATGAGCAAGGTGATGATACTGCTGGTGTTGATCAAGATGTTGGACTAGACTTTGTAAGTTACTGTTATTTCATTGGAAATAAACCAAAATCCAGGTACAACTGTAGTGTGACAGATGGGCAACAACTATTGTACATGTACAAAACTGTACATGTAACATTCAGAGAGCAGTGAAAATAATGTGGTAATACATGGCAGCTTCACAAGGGACATTATTATATTGTACGTGTGCACTGTACATTTTTTGTCAAGAAATTGGTTAAATTGTCGTAAATTATTTAACAAAATTAACAAAAGAGTTACAGTATACATCGCCCTTGTGAAGCTGCCATGTTTTTTTTTTTTACCATTTTTTTTATTTTGTTTTAAGTGTTCTAAACATTTTGGGAGTGGTTACTTAGAAGTTAAGATGTACTTTTTTTTTCATTCATTCATTCATTCATTCATTCATTCATAGTTTATTTGGTAAAGCAGGTTAACTTAAAAGGCAGCTAAAGCTGATGTGGACCTGCTGATAAACTATTTATTGATGATATACTTACATGTAGGCAGTATGTGAAGCAGTGGTCAGTTCGAAAGCCATGCTCTTCTGACAACTGTACACTTCTCTCCAAGCCAGTTAATTCTATCTTTTCTTCTCTTTTGTGTTATTATTTATTCCTGTGTTACTCTCTGGTCAGTGTAATTATTATAGTAGTATCAATAAAAAACTGAAACCCCTTAGTTCTAAAGGTTACACTGTACAAGTACATATTGCATGTACAGTCTGTTCATTTAATAATCATTATTTTACAAAAGAATTGAGAAAACATATATAGGCCAAAAATTGAATTATTTTAGAAATGTTCTCTTTAGATTATATTAATCTAACATACTTTGTGCAGCACATCTTTCTATCTCAGTGACCTTTGTGTTGTGTACAGTTGTACCTGTGTTGTTGCCTGTGTTGTGTAGGTTTTTATTATAAATATACAGTGTACGTGTCAAAAAAAGTGCATTTTGCTTGATTCATTGTTATCATTTTGAGAAATGGTAGTTTACATGTAAGTGTTAAGCCCTCCGGTTCTTTGACCTCTATAATGGGTGGTTATCAGTCATTCAAACAGGCCTTTATCTCTCAAAAGCTTGAATTCAAGGTTTATAGGAAAAAATAGTTCTATGCAAAAGTACATAGTCCTTATTATGTACATGTATCTTGAAGTAGGAATTTTCAGAAGTGTATGGGATGGTGAATTGTGTGTGGTTCATGGAGACCTTAACAACGTATACTCCCTGTAGAAAACTTGTTATATAGCTTTTCTATGAAATTTACCTGTATGTGATATCTTTATTTACAAGGCACCAAAAATGACCAGAGCCAAGAGCAAGCAGACAAATCAAGGAGATCCTATTGCTGCTTTGGTAAGAAAATAATCTACTGTACAACTTACATGTACATAATATTATTCAGTCAAGATTTTATTTGTCTTCAGTTTGACCGTATTTTTCCCTTTGAAGCAGGCTTATACCATCAGTATTTAGAATTGTTTATTTTTTCAGGCATCCCAGTCGCCGATAAAAGACTTGAAAGCCAAGCAAACTTCAAAAAATAAGGTATGAAATGTTGGTGTTTAAGACTTGTTATTAGAACTGCATAAGGGACAGTGTATTGAGATTCATGGTTGGAAGTAGTCATGATCATCCTCAAGAAAATTTTGTATTTCTTCTCAATATTGGTACATCAATTTTGGCTTAAAGGACTGTGTAAAGAGTTGGTGTAAAGTGTCATCTCAGAATTACTTTGACATTGTTGTTGAATTTTGACCACCTTTCAGATTCTCCATGCAGTAATTCAAGGAGTAGACTACATTTGTATTTATTAAATAATACTCTACTTCTTGAGTTGGTGCTTTTTAAAAGAATAAATAATAATTGGTCACCTGCATTCATGCTTTAAAGCTCTGAACTGCATGTCAAAGTGCAATTTGCAACTTTATAAAGCAAAAACTGCTTCAGATGATCCCCTTGTCTGTTGGTTATAAAACTTATAATAAAAAAGTTTTGGTTTTTACATGACTCAAACAAATCTCACTGTGACTGGTATATTGTTGCCTCATAGAAGATTCACTTTACAGAGTTGGAGCTCCCAGAATCATCCTCTGATGAAGAATACAATCCAGATGATGAGGTAAGTCACTTGGTCTGTCTAGGATTTAGACCGTTTGGTCTATCATTTTCCAGAAGTGCCTTGTGCACAGCTGTATCATGCTGGCTTTCACCCACAATTGACATTAGGCAAGCACAGGCCTTACACACTCTAATATTTTCATGTCCCTAATATCGTGAGTATCAAATTACTTCTTAATTTTAGCACGAAATTTCCAGCATTAATAATCCTTATATTATACAATACAAGAACTTAATTGTTATCTCTCCTGAAGGGGCTATTCTGAGATAATTTACAATTGAAGTAATAATAAGTATGTGTAATCAAATGGTGACGAGTGAAATTAGGGAATAATTTCATGCACGTTTTGTCCAAATCCTTATAATTTCCCGAGCACTTTGAAACTTACAGCCCATAAAAAGTTGGTTTAACTGTGTCACATGTCCTCTTTTTCAGGATGCAAGTGATGATGATGCAGAAAGTTTTCTATCATTTTCAAGGTTTAACTGATGTTTTGGTTTGTTCAATCAAAAACTGAAAGTACAGTCTGTACTTGTCCAAGTACTTTTTGCCATTTTTGGGTTTGAGTTTTTCATATTTAATGCATTTAAATGCAATTTAAAGGAGTTAACAACTAAGAGCGCCTGGGTGCCTAGGTCAGCGGTCTTTGGCATGCGCATACCCGGTGGCTGGCTACATCGATCATGTGATTCCTTGGCGCATTCAGTTTTCCCTTTGTGCTGGGTTCTGTCTGCCATTTTCTTCCTCTCCCGCCCTCCCCCTAGGCTTGTTGGGTTTTTTTCCACTGATGTTTTTTCAGTGTGACGGGTGCCTGTTCCTTTCCTCTGGTGTGGGGGCTCATGACTGGGTTGCGCTGTTGTGCCAGTCATGGGGGCATTATTTCAATCTATGGATACGCCAGGCACCCAACCTCCATTTTAGCGATGCAGTTGTTAAATACAATTTTCTGTTAATGATGTGGAAAAACTTAGGGATATTATTTTTAGGGCTTGTACTTTAAACTTAACAATATGATGTGGTTTTAAATATTTTGGTTAACTCTAGAGTAAATGATCATGTACAAAATTCTCTCCCAGCATCCAGCTGAAAAATTTAATATTGGAAAAGACTTAAGAAAGTACTAAAACTGAAAATTAATGTCATAGAATGCAATGTTACATACTATAAAACCATTTTTTTAAATCAAAATTTCCTTTTCTGAATGAATGTTCCTTTTTTATTGCAGTGACCTGGCATCTCCAGCACATATGCCTGGTACACCGGAAAGTCATAAAACGGAGACTACAGAGTCTGGAGAGCCAACTGAATCAACTAAATCACCAACAGGTACATACACATGTGTACATATATTGTGCCCATGATTGTACAGTTTATCTTTCATTTTTAATTCAAATATCAATTTTGAAAAGTATACAATGTACAATGTATACTAATATTCAATGCATGTACATGTATCGTAAACATGTAACATGGTAGTTCTAACATTATGCATTATGTGTATATAAATAATTTATGCTCATCCCTGCTAAGGGACTCTTGCCACCAGAGACCTTTCACTGCTACCCTTTTCAAACATTGCATTTGTAATTGAACTGGTTGGGAAATGTATTATTAATGTATTGTACATTGTGTCTGGGAGCTTAGGTATTAAGCTTTCACGTACAGTGTGGGTCTTGCATGCCTCCAAAAAATTAAGAGGTTTTTTTTTCTCTAGTGACCCAACATTATTTTAATGTCTGTTCCTCAATCCAGCCTATTAATGCTCTGTGTGCAGTTGCAAGCTAAAGAATGAGATGACAGAAAAAAACAATGTTTGGAAACTGACTTACTGACTTTCTCAAAAATGTTAAATTACAGTTATTTTACCTTTGCCATAACAAATTAATTTATGTGTTTTGATTGAATTCTTTTAGTGACTAGATCATGTAGCAAGAGGCTTTTGCAGGAGCCATTTAAAGTACCTTATCCAGTAACGTTAACTGCATCAGCACCTTTTGAACTAGAAGAGGTACGTACATGTACCTGTACAGTACGTGTGACTGTCAAAGTTCTGTTTATAGTGGCTATGTAATGTAAAAATTCTAGTGCCAGAATCTATTTCAATCAGTCTAATCTTAATATAGGATTACACTTTAGCCTGCATGTAAGATTCTGGGAAACTGCCCACCCACCTACCCCTGCCCTAACCCAACATTTTGCCCTAGGAATGCAGTTAATAGTGTTTACCTTAGATTAGGGGTGGGGTAGGTGGGAAGTTTCCCAGTTTCCTAGCATGGTACAATGTTAAAAAAAATCTATTGCTGCTTTGTTTATGATGTCCTTATTTAAAGAATTATCATTTTTTTCTGAGTTTTTGCTTTCAAAAGGTATAAGAGCAGTAAATTTATTTTTAAAACGTTTACAAATTTTAAGTTTGAAAGGGCTCTTTGTTTCTGAGACATGTATAGTAAGCTTGAATTTCTTTTCTTCAATTCCATGATGTGACATTTACATGACTACCAAGGAAGCTGTGCAGAAGGTTTAAAAGTGAAGTGTCTTTTGAGTTTTTAATATCTGAACAGACTTTGTCTAAGAATTTCATGAAGAAGTGTACTGTAACTTCTCAACCCTATTCAGTAAGGTTTTGATGGCTAATATAAATTTTTTGTGAATCATGAATGGTACTCTTATTACAGTCTGTTCATTTACTTAATGTTGAATCTTTTTTGGGTGGTACAGTATATTGTGAGTTTGTTCTTGCAGATTACTGTTGTGGAAGAAGGTGACTTGATAGCCAAAAGAACTCGCTCTCAGTTGCCTCTCCAAGATGTTTCTATTGAAAGTATTGAAGGTACGTATTGTTAACACAACCAAGAACAGAAAGTATTAATCTACTGTTGTTAGTGAATTACAGCAATGTAATTAAATTTGGATTGCCCCACCCCTCTCTTACATGTACACCACAAACAATATTTGAAGCATGTTTCAGCATTGTATAAGGCAGGGGGGAGAGAGAACTGCGAGGTATTTTCCAAAAGGTAGCGCTCTTTTATGAAAGCACACAAGAATTACTGTCCCAAGGACTTTTGTCCAGGATTGTAGTAATAGTAAAAATATATGGCAAAGCACCTCAATATAATAATGAAACCTCTTTATTGCAAACATATTTAGCCATTCCCTTGGCTCTTTGTTTTCATTAATTTCCACTGAAGATTCTGTTGGTTTGAGCTTTGGATTTTGGACTTGTCTTCAGTTTGATTTTAGGCATTAGTTGAAATACACAACAGGATGGCAAAAGGAAGAGGATGGCAAAATGTATTTGTGTTTTGTTGTGATCTTTACTTATAACTGTGTTCAGGCCCCAGCTGTTGAAGAGCTGGATTAAGCACTAACCACCAGGTCCCAGTTGTTCGAAAGGTGGATAATACTATCCATTGGATAAATCTCTATCCAGTGGATTACGCAATTGATTTCCCTAATACCTATCTCCTGGAGAGCGATTTATCCTGTGGATATTGCTATCCAATGTTTGAACAATCAGGGCCAGATTAATATCCAGGGGATAAGTATAAGGAATACTAACTTAGTTTGTTATTGAGTGGATAGAGATTTAACTGGTGGATAGCGATTGCCCTTTTGAAAAACTGGGGCCTTGTCTTTTATTAAGAATTCATCTGTTTAAAGGAAGGTAAGGTTTGGTGGAAAATTTTTTCAAACATACTTAATCATGACACGCTTGTTACACAAGGTTTGCGATTGTCTTTCCTCTGCTTTCCTATTGTGTAAGTCTACTACTCTGAAGGAGTTGAAGGAGTAATTCTGACCAACACCTTCTGTTTTATTTAGCCACATTCCAGCCTCCAGATTTCACTGCTGATATGTATGATAGTATCCCAGTGGATGATATGGACTTTGAAGACATTGAATGGCAGAAGTGGCTTCAGGGACTAGTCAACTCAGGTATATACCATGTACATGTAGGAGAATCATTGATGATGTGCAAGTTCAGTATGTTAAATGCATTTATTTTTGAAAGACAAAGTTGGGTTTTTGCCAAAAATTGAAGAAGGCTAATGTCCAGCCTTCTTGGCCAAACAATTCCTCCAGTGGTCAATTCATAGAATGTGAAAGAATCACTTGTATGGCCAAGCAGAAAGTTCATAACAATGTTTGTCTATTACACTGTATGTCTATTACACGGTAAATCAAAAGTCTGATGCAAAAATTCAGTTACTTTGAAGCACTTTCAAAAATGACCAAATAACCAAGGTGTCATTCTTGCACTGAGCCCTTCAATTTCTTTCATTGGTTAACCAAATTCACTTCATATCGCCTGCTTTTGGAGAATGCCAACGACCATCTACATGTGGAAAGACTTAACAGTTGATCATATAATAGCTAAGTTTGTATGCCCCGTGCTTTACGTTTGACAGAGTTTTTGACTTTTTCATTGCTTGCTAATGCTCATCACCATTAGAGTTGATCTCTATGATATTAGAACTTTGTGCTAATAGTTTTTTATTGTTAAGATCTCAATGCTGGCATACAGTATTTTTCTCTTTTTGATTATTGAACAGCTGTGACTACATGTATTTTTTTGTACTTGTAGACATACACAAAGTAGTGTATGGTTTAGCACATTTTAATCCATTATTGCTTGTTGAATAATCCAGTTATTTTTATTTTTGTTTTACATGTAGATGAAGTCTGTGGTGAAGATGATCAGGAGGATACTGAATACAATTTCATGGCTGAAGACCAAAAAGAAGAAAAGGAAGAATACAGGAACGACAGAGCTGTTAGAATTCCACGTAAGTAACTAATGTGTGACTGTCAAAGATTCAGGACTCTAGTTTAGTTAATAGTTGAGGTTTAGTAATGTTATATAAAATCGCACAATTTTTTTTGTCCTCGATTACTGCCAGTAGGCTTTTTCTCCGTCAGTCATGACA
The DNA here is from genome assembly GCF_958299795.1 of Porites lutea. Classification (NCBI taxonomy): domain Eukaryota; kingdom Metazoa; phylum Cnidaria; class Anthozoa; order Scleractinia; family Poritidae; genus Porites; species Porites lutea. Next base: position 15,922,875 of record NC_133205.1, on the reverse strand, counting down.
TTTATTTACAAAATAGCTTGCTGCCATTTTCTTGCATAAGACTGATACTTACCAGCACAAGAGTCATTTGAACTAGCCCGAAAAAAGTATTGATGTGCAGAATTGATCGCAGTTTTTACAATGTAAATCTGCCCCAAACACTTCACTTGCCCATCATACAAGTTTAGAATAGAATTCACTAGCCCAATAGCAAAATCTACTAGCCCCAGGCTATCGGACATGACTTTCTTTGGACGCTTTTTCAGTCCCTACATTTGTGTCAATTTATAAAATGTACACCTCTGTAGAAGAGACATTTGGTTCTGTCCTATTGGTGTCCATGATAATATTAAAGAGGTCTGACGATATTTGATTTGCTATTTGTTTCTTTGTAGAGAAGGAAGTTAATGAACTGTTTGAGGAATTACTGAAAGATGTAAGTATTACCGGTACATGTTGTATTTGTATAAACTAGGACAACAATTATTTGTCTTTTTTATGAAGGATTTAAAAACGATGTTACTGTTTATCACACACTGTGCAATACTGAATTATTTCATAATCCTTACTGAATTGTGATTACACAGTTTGATGACAACGAGGATGGCTATTGTGTGACTGACGAAGGGGAACCAGTAGGGTATCTGGAGATGCTAAGTAGCGGGTTGGTGTATTCTTTTGGTTCCAGTCTTAATCATGTTTCAATTTTTGTGTACAGTTTTACATTGGTATTTTTGTATTTTGTTATTTTTCCCATTCTGTTTTAATACAATTGATGTATAAACAATGCATAAAGTATTACAAAACATTAAACAGAGACACATCGAAGATGTACTGTTTCACTGTTCTGTCAAGCTATCAAGTCAATAAAAAAAAATTAATGAAGTAAAATGTTTAAGAATGAAAATTTTCGAAATCACACGTTTCACTTTCGTTTATTTTTGTTCTTAAATGTTTCTATAAAATTAAATTGATTAAGATAAATGATTATTGTTCTATCCATATGCAGTGTAAAACGTGGTTCAAGAAGTCCTTCCTGAGCACTATAGCCTTGATTTTTATTCTCATGATTGTTGCAGACTTCTCTACCTTTGCAATTTACGTCCGTCGATGTTAGAATAAAAAACCCTTGGTCTATATCATGTGTTTTGTTTGTCCCTGTCCATACAATAAATCTTCATTTTGACTGTTTGTGTGCAATCTTTTTTCTTTAGGACCAGTGGTCAGGATAATGTTCAGTTGTTCTCGCAGCAGCAGTTGGACAGATTAAATGTACAACTACAACAGGTAGATGAAGACACTGCGCATGAGCGGAGCACGCTTCACCACTTAAGAAACAAGATGGAGACTGGAGCCGAAATGCGTCCCGCAATCTGTTTCTGAGATCGTTACTGGGGACGCGTCGGTCAGCTATGGGGCATTTTTCTTCCCTGTCCCTTGTCCCCAGTAACAGTCCCTAGTAACAGTCCCAGTCGTCTTTGTGAAAATTAACTCTCCCCATCTTCCTTCTCGTTTCTAAAGTGGCAAAACTCATGATGCTTATAGCCAGTTACATGTCATACACATGCGTCATCATAACGACACAAACACGGGGATCAAATTAGACCTAGAGGAAATCACAAAATAAGAATCGTGGTAAGATGAAAACAGATCCCAGAGGTGTGCGCATGAACGAAGTTAATCAGGCGTTTTAATACAACAACAACATCAACAATAAAAAGCCAGCTCTACTTCATACTGTTTCTTATGACCGCAAACACATGGAGACCTACATTATAAGAAAGCGCAAAATTCAACTAACACTCCAGGAAGCGCGGTGAGCGGAGCACCTACACCAGAAAAAACATAATAAACTCATCGAGTTAGAAAATCATGGCGCTTACAGTTAATGATGGTTTTTCTTCTTGCCCCTTTCGTCGCGCGTGACTCTCGCTTCGTGCTCTTCTAACGCAGGTTTGATTGGTGGGTGGTAAAACGCGCAACTTAGTTTTTCAACTCATTTTGTAGCAATGTTGCAAAGCCAGTTGCTCGTTTTTGTTGCCCGTTTATCCGTAGCTTTATACCAGTTAACATATTTATCATATAAAAATTGTGTGCTCGTGTGACACCTTGCCTTTCACTCCGAATTCTAATCAGAATTTTCTTTCCAGCACACACAGCTCCTTACACAGATATACTTGATGTCGCGAGAGGATGACAGCCTGAGCAAAGAAGCAAAGCTGACACGTGACTATGTCACTGAATTGAAAGGTTTCCAAGACCGTGCATGTAATGCTCAGCTCATAAGAGGACTGGGTGACGGAAAGGTGCATACGTCAGCATTTAGCTTTCCAGGGCTTGAGGACGCTGTCGAGTAAGTCCCTTATGTGAAGAGTTGTGCGCGTCCTCTCGAGGATGCTGTTGGGTAAGACCCTTATGTGAAGTAATGTGCGCGTCCTCTCCAGGACGCTGTCGAGTAAGTCCCTGAAGTGTGAAGTTTTGTGCGCGTCCTCTCGAGGATGCTGTCGAGTAAGTCCCTTAAGTGTGACGTTTTGTGCGCGTCCTCTCGAGGATGCTGTCGAGTAAGTCCCTTAAGTGTGACGTTTTGTGCGCGTCCTCTCGAGGATACTGTCGAGTAAGTCCCTTAAGTGTGGCGTTTTGTGCGCGTCCTCTCGAGGATGCTGTCAAGTAAGTCCCTTAAGTGTGACGTTTTGTGCGCGTCCTCTCGAGGATACTGTCGAGTAAGTCTCTTATGTGAAGTGTTGTTCGTGCCCTTTTTTATCATGGCAGGATAAGATCAGTCGGTAGAGCGCTTAGGATATCGCGGGTTCGATTCCTGGGGCCAGAACAATACTCAGGGTCTTGAAATAACACTGAGAAGTGAAGGTTTCCCTTTGCCTTGCAAACGGCTAGACCTTTGTGTGGCCCGAATGACCGTGTAAAATGGCGGCCGCGTCTACAGTAGGAGACGTAAATAAATGTTCCCAATTTGTACTTTCGTGCTAAATACAGTGACACCGGACTCGATCGAATTTAAAATAATCTCTGGTTCTTTTCAGAATTGTTAATAGTACCTTCGTACCTAAACGACGAACACCGAGCCCACGAAAATGCGCCACTCCCAAGAAGGATAACAAATCTCCTGCCAAAACAACGAGGCGTTCCAGACGTGTAGAAGAAGAGCTGCTTCCGTCGCCATCCGACACCAACGTCCAGTTAATGGCGGCGAACACAAACGTGTTCCGGTTCGTGGAGTTGCTTCCTCTTCATAATCTTCTTCCCAGGACAGGCGACACGCCCAAGCAGTTGAACGGGCTGCGGGTCAAATTCTCGGATGCTGAAGATAACCTGCTGGCGATGGGAATGAAGCAATTGGGCAAAAAATGGGAACTAATTCAAGAGCATTTGCTGCCTGTGAAAAGTCCTAAACAGCTACAGATTCGCTGCAAGAATCTGCTATCTGCTCGAGCGCCTGAGAATGTTGTCAAGTACTATCGCAGATATAAAGAAATTTGGATAGAACCCACTAGGGTACAAGTTTCTACAGGTGATAATTAACTAAATAAACATGGCTCTTGCTCTGAGACCTATTGAATTTAGTGAATGTAGAATTTATTTTTCAAATTTCAATTCAAAGGTCGACAATGATCTTCATTGGAGTTAATTAATTTTTCTTTTAAAAAGGAAAAATACTTTAGTTGTCGATAACAAACGTGGTAGTTTCGTCGTCGAGGGGGTCAAAGAAGAAATTGGCCGCCTACTTAATTTTCTATAAATCGTCTAACTTTGTTTGTACTATACAGAACATCGTATTCGGAGACAGCGAAGCAGACAATCGTTGGAACCAGAGTGGATGAAAAATTACAAAAAGCGAGAGAAGGAACGCCGTGAAAGTCAAGAAAAAGCGAAAGCCAAGGTTGTAAAACAGAAAATAGAAGGTACAGCTTACGGCCGCCCTATTGCACCCAAATTTAGTGCCGGAGCATGTGCCGTGGCTCTACCGACTGGTAGTGGATCTGCTGGTAATGCAGGAACAGTCACTTGGGTTGCTATAACAACTTCTACAAGTCCATGGAAGGCTGTCGCGCCACCACAACCCCTTGACGTGGTTCGCGAAGAGCATAATTCGGACACGGTGACAAATGTGCGGTCATCTCCCGTTGGCAAGTAAGCTGTTGTCCTGTTTATTTAGTTTCGTTATCCCCGGGACGGTCTTGTTACTTTTTTGTCCAAGAAAGTATTGCGGAGGATTTTTAACTGTTTTTCTGGGAGTCAAATGAGACAGATGTTACAATCAAACCACTTCAAGGCTACCCCCATAAACTTTGTTACTGAACTGGTTAATATTTATAAACGAGACGTAGCTGATTTTTGACATCAACGTTGGGGTATTTTGGAACACAATTTAAACAGTTCACAGTCAGAGCAAATATTTGCAAATATCGAATGATTATTAAAGTATTCCACACATTGCGTTTACAATTTTTTTTCTTGTGTTTTTGTCAATGAGTGCGAGAAAGTTAATTTTAGTTCCTTTTTTATTTAAGTGTTCACCTAACCAGTACCATGACTACGAGCGAGGATAATTCACCACCAAGTCTTACATCTGCACCAGAACCTGATTTGGATACAAACGTTGATTCCAACCATTCTTCCGTAAATGATGAAACTGTCGCCCCAATGGACGAAACATCGGACAATGAACCGATTGTTCCTCCTTCTGAAGCTGATTCAAATTCTTCAAATGCTGCTACAAAGGAGACTAACAGTGAGCAAGAGAATGCATCGAAGGAGGCAACAGAAAAGACATCATCAGCGAACACAAGTAACAAACCAGTTCCTGTTTCTAAACCAAAGGCATCGCGTGACAAGAATGGGGGTGGCGTGGCATGTGGTCGCGTGACATCAAAGCCACACGTGACTGGGTCTGAGAGCGGAGGTGCCGGCAGTGGGACCTCGCGTAAAGCTGCGCTAAACTCACAGGCCGGAATGGCGGGAAGTTACATTCTGGAACCAGACCCTAAGGTAAATGGCGCTTTCCATTCAACCGAAACTTTCGAGAATTTGGAAATAGCCGCAAATGGGGAAAAGTTTCCAGAAAATTCGAAAACTGTTGAATTTCCGAAATGCGAACAATTCAAACGAAAATTATAGAAATTCAACGGGCAAATTTGAGTGGAAAGGAAACTTTCGGAAAAAATTTTCGAAAATTTGGGTATACTTCGCGAGGTTGTCCTCATTTTTGGAAATTTTGGAAAATGCTGTTCCATTCGCTACTAGAAGTTGCCGAAATTTCAAACCAGATGTTTTAGTTGACTGAAAAGCGCCCAAAGTGTACTGTAGTAACGCAACCGTTTTCAATTTTTCAGTTTTTCTCTTGTTTATAGTGAACGCAAATATGATAGTATATTTCTTGACACTCTGTAACACAGACGATAATTGCACGGAGCCTATTAAATGTCCTTTCTTAAAAATGCTATATACGCAAATAGAAAATATCAAAAAAAAATGTGGGGTGCATTCCCGACGGAAACCGTAAAGCTATTGCTCAAGTTTCCGGTCTTCCATTACCTGCTTTCTATTTTGATATTTATTCTTGTTTTGATTCTCTCAGTTTAGGAACAGGGCTCAAGCATTTGCTGAACATTTCATAGCCAAGGTTAAGGTGAGGTCCATTCTTTAGTTTAATACCCTATTTTTGGTAAACTTTTGCGGAATCGGTGACAACAGACCTAAAGGATGATTTTTGTAGGTTGCTTTGGCCATGCCTGCCATCTTGCACGCACGAAAGGATTCAAGCGACAAAAGCAATGTCACGTTTTTCAAGGGGCAAACAACTAGTAAAACCGGCCAATTCAATAAATTACATACTGTATGCTAAAGCAAATTGAAGGCATGCCAAATAGAGATTTCGAGTTTCGTCAAATTCGCGTTACTACTGCTTACTTCAAATCACTCATCGATACTTAGGTGTATTGAGCGTTTTCACTCACGTGGCCAGCATCTGTGCAAATTTATTGGAACAAAAGAATGCGTTTACTCAAGAAGGATTTCAAATCCCACAAGACTGGATTGGAACACCAACATGGCCGCCATGACGTCATGTGAAAGCGCAGTATTTCTTCCATAATTCTGAGTGGTTTTCGAAGTCTATTTCGAAGAACGAAGGTTGTATAAATTGCGTAATTCAGCTCCTATCAGGTGATGTTACACGGGACGATTCACAACGACAATTTTTTGCGCAACAAAACGTTGGAGTGTTGGAACAATGTTGTAACCTTTCGAAACAATGTCGCAGCCATGTTGCTGGGGTTGCATTGCGCTAAAAATCGTCGTTGCGAATCTTCTCGAAAAACATCACCCTTAATGTTATATTCTGAGAAATCTTAAAAGAGTTAAGTAAGGAAGAGTAAGTATTGTACTTTTTGCCTTCCTTTTGATAGAAGCAACTAACGGACGACCCCGAAACTTACGAGGAATTTCTACGAACGCTGGCAATGTCTTCACAGGAGCAGTGCTCCCCAGTAGAGGTAAATATTGTTTGGAAACGTTGACCCAGTTTCTCACTTACCCAGGTGCAGGGGTGAGTGAAACCTAATACTGTCATGAGTGAAAGTGAAACCTAATACTGTCATTCATTTCTTGCTGGCGACCGAAATTCGACAAGTCAGTCACCAATCCGTCGACCAAACCCTTTTGAAACGCGTGGTTTAGTAAATTTTGAAGGCAAATGAGTTCAGCAGATGAGATTTCAGGCATAAAACTCAAGGAAGTGAATTTGTATAAATTATTATTGTAATGACTCAATAGCCCACGATATATCAAAATTGTAACATGACTCCGAGGCTTTCTGGTCATTTTTCTTTATTTGGTTTAGTTTTCTTTGTACTGAAGTCTCTTTTGGGAATTGCGAGACAATGGAGTCGTAAAAAATTGGCAGTTTTGAACCTAAAACCTCGGAGTCACGTGGGCTATTCTGCAACAAGACGGAAACTGGGACGAGTTAACTTTCGCAAAGACTTCTGGGACTGTTGCTAAGGACAAGGAAAAAACATTGGCCAATAGATGACCGGTGCGTCCCCAGTAACGATTACAGAAACAATTGCGAGACATATTTCGTCTCCAGTTCCCTTCTCGTGAAAGGTTTCAACCCAGGAGTCTTTTCAAAAGTAGGTTGAGTTTGATCGTCCGGTTGAACGTAGTCCTGAATAAGACTGTTGTTGTTGACAGTGACTGACGTTTCGGCGATCTGTGCGGTATAGACCTATTCGGCTAACTCAATGTTGTACCCGATTCAAATCTCCCGGGGATAAGATTCATTGTGTATTGTATTTGCATTATAATGTGGCATTCACATTTAAATGATATGGAAATTCCTGAAACAAAACGTTTTATTCCCAAAGGGTTTGAATTGGGTACAACATTGAGTTAGCCGAATAGGTCCATCATCTTCAGAGTCAAAGTGAGTTGTATCACGCCAGTTAATGACGATCACGTAAGTCAGATTTGTTTCTTAAGTGGTGAATTACAGCTTATCTCAATATCATTTTTTATAGTTATACAGAAGGGTTGAAGTTGTACTAGCAGATTATCCTGACCTTGTGGAGGGTTTTGTGGGATTTTTAGAGCCTCACCAGGCAGTTGAAGCGGGCGTGGTAAGTTCCTTACTTTCTTTTGGATCAATTTAGGTTTTATGTAAACTGCCCACCTACCCCTCCCCTAAACCAATATTTACGTTAATGTTAGCTTAGGGGAGGAGTAGGTGGGCAGTTTGTTCCCTTCTTTTTTCATTGGAAAAATCTTTTTATTGTAACTCTTGGATCACGACCAAGACCTAAGGCAGAATCTTTTCTGTAAATTAATGTATCCCGAGCCAACACCACAATGTTATAACTGTTCCTTCTTCTTGTTATTTCATAGTTTATGGCAAACTTAGAGTTTGTAAGAGCAAGAACGTTCCTGAGAAAGCTTGAGGTCAGTTAAAATACTTTTTATGTGCACTAGTTAGTGTATTTGTTCGAGATAAAGCAATGCAAAATCTCAGAAAACGTAAGAGAAACAGACGCCTGCAAAGTACAGTTGAATTTCTATAGTTCATTGGCGGCTTTTAATCCCGGGTTAAACTCAACAAAGTTTTATACGGGGGCAGAGGCTCTGCCTCGAGGTCCAACCCCTTTCCCTTTTATATACCATTTTTGAAAGAAAAGGTACCATTTTCGTATACCCTCTATTGACAAATGGTTCCCCTTTCACATGCCAAGTTTAGAACTTTGCATCCCTTTTAACTGCTGTAAATGCACTGTCTCTTTTAAGTGTCTTATTTATATTTAAAAATATATTAAATAAAACACAAAACCAGAGCGCTCTTTCACAGACATACGATGCATCTGTCAGCCATTTTAGGCCTTTTACAGACCAAAATGTCATATTTCCTTACCTTTTCATATACTTCAACTAGTGAAATCCCTACCCTTTCATATATCTGACGCGTGAAAAAGAACCGTTATAGGCCATTATAGGAAGTACCCCGGGCTTTGAAATCTAAGGGCTTTTCCATTTAGGAGAACTTTTGAGACTTTGATGACCTTTTCTGAAGTCTCGCTCCGCGGGTCTCGCGCTAAATTTTTGAAGGTGCAAAGCACAATTCCCAGATCTGGAAGTGTGCTGTGATTGGTCTACGTTTTTAACCGCCCGCTTCAGCAGACGTTCGTTGGGAAGGACTGCGCGACCAGCCCAAAGAACGTCTGCGTCGGGAGGCTACTTAGTTGTTAGTCGGTTTTACAACTTTTAACATTGCATGGACTTGAATTGCCCTTTCAGAGCGCGAAACGTTTGGCTTCTCTTATATTTTTGCTACTAGGTTCATTTCCAACGGACTCCTTCTCAATTCAGGAAGATAATCAACGCGTTTCATTCTTGGAATAAGAAAGCAGTCAAAGACCCTCTGGAGGTTTGCGATGGGCATTTGACTTTTTGTGTCTGTTTGTTTTTAGGGAAGCACCATAGCTAAGAAAAATTTGGTAACCTATCCATCCGAAAATGTTTTTTAATCACTTGAATTCGATCTGGAACACTTGGACACGTTTCAACAAGTTCTAACGAACTCCTAAGAGCTCCGTGGGTAAATAAATTACAAAAAAAAAAGAAGAAGAATATACAAAAACAGTAACTGTTTCCTTCCGGTCCGTTTTTGTGTACTGCATTTTACTGTGTAGCACACCAATAAACCGTTCAGCTTCTTTTATGTCACTGTTGTTCTGTTGATCGCTCATTGGTTAAACTCTTAAATGTATGTAAGTTGAACACTTAAATAAGGTGGCTCGACTGGAATTTTTGGGGTTGATACCTCCCCAGTTTGAGCATCAACTACGTCGGCATGAGTAAAGATATGGAAAAAAGGTTACGACAGCTGTAATATGTAAAGATGAAAATTTCTTGTGATCTGGGTTTTATTGTAATCGCAGTCGCCATGGCAACGTAATGACGCCATTACGTTTTTCATTTATCTTTGTGTTTCTCTGTACCAGGAGTTTTTTGAAGAAATCGCTTAAGGGAGTATGTACCTGCCATAATTGCCTCCATTATGGAAAATGTTTGAACAAATTTTATGAGAGCGTTTTCGAAATATTTTGAGATGCAGTTTTAAGAGTCATAAAAACGGTGAAATAGCATGCTAGCCACACAATTCGCTGATATTTTAAGAAAATGAAAAGCTTTGGGAACGCGGCTTCATCTCATAGTGGTTTGATTCCATTAAAAACTGTATACAAAAAGAGAGGGAATTGCTCTGGGCGATCGCGAGTAAGAAGAATTTTATTAACTTACATTCAGCTGCTTTTGATACAGTTTTTGGACGTTATTTGGTCCATGCCTAAAAATTTCGCATTTTTCCAAAAACCGCTCGATAAATGTTTTTATAAATTCGACAATCCCGACATCAATCGTCAAGAAATATTCCCTGCAAGTTTCAAGAACATTGAAAACAGGGAAGGCTTTTAAATAGGGCCTCAAATATAGCCAGTTTTTTTAGAATAAGATGGTAATGGGAAAAAAGATCCTTGTGCCGTGTTTGGTATAATAATGAACGCCTTTTTCTAGTTTAGTATTAGAAATATGGTCTTTCACTGTGTATTTCTCGGGAAAAAGGCGATCATTATTACATCCAAACACGGCACAAGGATCTTTTTCCCGATAATGTTAATATTTTTAAGTCTAAGCTATGATCAATTCTGCTGTAATTTTTCTATATTTTTAAATTTTTTTGTAATTTTTATAATTTTTTATATTCATGTGTACATATATTATAGATTATATGTTTAATTTTTTTTATACTAGATATTATTATCATAATTGTAGATTTAATGCACGTTCGTATTTTGAACGAGTACTTGTGCTCTTAGACGATAACGTGGTTAAATAAATTATTGTTATTGTTGTTGTTATTGGTAGCAGTCATCCTCAATGTTTTTGTTTCACCATTTCAGCTACGACAAACTCTTGTTCCAATGCTTAAAGGCCAGACGCACCTGATTGAAGAACTTTACTCATTTTTTGAAGACACAAAGCCCCCTGTGTGGTGAGATAACATAATTAAAATTAACAAATAAATGCAGCAAGAATAATTAAATATATAAATAAATAAATAAACAGTACGATCCACTCTTATCCATTTGGTACGGAAAATAATCAATTCTTCATAAAACGACTTTATCGTGTTCTGTTTGTTTTTCAAGTTCTGATGATGATTTCGAGGAATTTGAGTTTGGAAGTGGCAGCGAACCAGAGGTATGGTATTAAACATGTTCTGTTAAACTTCTCCCAGATACGCAATGTTGAGGAATAAGGTTTCAAAAGGTTTAAAAACAGGACACTTTATAGCGCCATTGTTCTCTTTTTTAAACGTAAAGCATTAGATTTAAACACGTATTCAGCAAAAATATATTCTTAACTTAACAAATTCTGCGTGTTGGGTTATTTTGCCTGTGGCCGTAATTAACCTTTAAAGAATTTCGGTCAAGGAGGGAGGGTTTTAAAGCCACTTAATATATTCATCAAAACAAACAAACACACAAACAAAAATAAGAGATAGAACTTTAAGTCGTAGTTTAAGGTTAGTCTAACTTCTTGTGATGATTTTTGAAGGTGGACGATTTTGAAGAAGTGGAAATACCATGTCTGGTGGAGCCGAAGAAAATGAAAGGTCGCCCTCCTAAAGAAACTCAGAAAAACAAGACAAGGAAAAACAAAAAACCTTCCGGGATAGCTAAAGGTTCAAAACAACAAGGAAATGCAAGCAAACCGGCAGGAAATAAAACTAAAACAAAAACTAACCTCACTAAGGGAGGCAAGCAATATACTCTCCTTGGGGGATCCGTCGGAGAAAATGAGGGGGGAAATCTGAAACACCCCCCTAGTATTGCAACAAATAAAGAAGTTACAGGGGAGGAAAGTGGATTGGACGATCAAAGAAATGAGGTTCACCCTCAAGAAGGACCTTTGTCATCAACAGCAACCTCGCTGCAATCAGAAACTAGTAATGACAGTTATCACAGAGAGGAACTAAACCCGGCCTCTGGGGACACTTTAAGCCCCGAACATGAAGAACGCGAAGTGAGGAACTACGAAAGCGAGGAACAAGAGGATGATGGGAATTCCGACGTGGAGCATGATGGGTATGAAGAGGATGAAGATGACGATTTTCTGGATGGTGAACCTGCTGTTTATAGTAATGACTTTACAAGTGGTGACTTAGATTGTGACGTAGTTGGTGACGTCAGAAGTGATGCTGCCGCAAGTGATTGTGGTAGTGGCGACGTTGATATGGCCTCTTCGGGTGTTGTGCCAGCTAAAAACCTTCAACGAAGTGAAGACGGACAGGTGGTTCTACTATGGACCAGGTAAGCCTATTTAAGAGAGGCCGGTTTACTCGAAAGAGCCCCCCCCCCCCCCCCCCCCTGCTGCGCCTAGGAGCTAGGATAATAATCTGTTTCGGTATTGAATAATGTTGGATTAGCCCTTCTGGCTTGAAACGTTTGGGGCCGTCCAGATTAATTACAAACAATCCAGCAGTACCGGGGCAAATCTTCTCAAACATTTACATGTGTACCTTACAAGTGTAATTTATTACATTTGTACAAGATTGTTGGAGTTGGTGAGATAAAGCTCTAGACCCGAAAGTGGGTGGGTCGTAGGGAGGGTAAAATAAAATTACATTACAAGATGTTTTGAACTTTTGCTTCAATCGCTTATTGAAACTAAATGAATGGCCTTTGCCGCGTTTTAGGCGGTATATATAACCCTACGTTAACTACAAACTAGAATATGATATGGCCAACTGATAACTATAATCCTACGCGCGTCAAATCAAACATTTTAAACGAAGCTCAAAATCAATCAGTGATGCACCACTCTGGGTTGTTTACATTTAAATAGGACACTGAGCTTGTCCCAGGCCAGATTGAATTCTTTTCTTATCTCATTATTCTGTCGAGGGAAATAATAATAAATTTGATTTTACTTTAATGGCTAAGAATGTTATTGTTCTTTTTTGTTATTAAGGGAGGACGACCGGACGATTTTACAAACTTGTCAACAGATGGGTGCAAAATCAGAAACATTCCAACACATAGCAGACAGTCTGAAAAATAAAACTGCAGCCGAGGTAAGCGCATTAAGACGGCATATCACAGCTGTCATAATGGTCTAATCCGCTGACCTGTATTGTATGGCCGTTTTGTGGACTCAGGAACCACACTCATCATGGCACGTATTTCTTTAGTAATCCACTGGCCTGTTAGTAATTTTTCATTCAAAGAAGACTCTTGGTATTTATCAGGTGCTCCGCTTTTAGGCTGACTAAATCCATACATTAGTTTACCACTTAAGAAAAATGTAAATGACTAAAATGCCATGAAATCATCCCCGATTCTCACCCCTGTCTGCTTTTTCGATTTGTCAACGTTCACTCACTGGTTTTGCCGTGTTTTTTTGTACTCCTTCCCGATACTTTTTTTTTCTTTCAGCTCTTAGGGGCCTTCTTTTGTTGAATCAATTATATCTTTTATATTTTTTCTTTCAGGTCCAAAAACGTTTCATGGATCTACTGAACCTTTTTAAGGCTAGTAGTGGCGATCGAACAAGGGAATCCACAAACGAAGATTCTTACAGTGAGGATGAAGCCGAAGACGAAGAAGACAGTGAAACAATTGGCGAATCAGACGGTGAACAGGCCCACGACGCCTAGCCCAACTTCGATGATGTAGACATCATTGTTACGTTCAACGGTTAATCTGCTTCAGCTGGTATCCATCAGTGAACAAACTAAAAAAGACTACAATTGTTGATATTGAGCGAAATCAAGATAACAAAGGATAACGCGTTGGATATTCTGAAAATAGTGAACAACTATCATGCTCGTTAACAGCAGAAGCAGTTCGGGTGCAAATTTATACGTACGGATATTTAGACAGCATTTGGCAGGTAATAAATTAAATCGTTCGAACTCAATAACAGAAAATGCCAATCACTGTTTAGTGCTAATGCACGTAGCATAAAATACCAAAACACCTCAGTTGGTTGAAATTAGACTTCGTTTAAGATAACAAATACTCCACAGAGTCAATTATAAACAAAGTGTTTTGTTAGAAGGGAAAAGACCGCAATACCACAGTGTGTTAATTAACAATTATTCGCCGAAGGCGAAGTTAATATTGTTGAATAATCCCCGAGACGAAGTCGAGGGGATTATTCAACAATATTAACTGAGCCTGAGGTGAATAATTGTTTTAGTATATTCACACGAAGTGATCTCAACAGAATCAGAAAGGAAACCATTAAAAAACGATTAGTTTGATTGACGGGTGAATTCATGCGTGAACACGAAGCCGTAAACAGTGGATGCGCAAAAGTTAGATCTTTACAGTATCTTCAAACATGACAAATGATAGTTTTAATCCTTTTGTATCGAGTTTTGTAAGCTTTAGCATCAACGGTTTTAAAGAAAACGCCGAAAATTTAAATTACTACCCAATTCTGAGAAGAAAAGTATCTAGAGCTTTATTTGTTTCTGTCAACTCGCCGTGAATGAGAAAGTTTTCTTCGTCGCTTCTTGCAAATGCTGTCAACAGCGGCTGCGATCAAGGTGAGCGTTGATTATCTCCAAAGTTCTTTACCTTGTTAACTTGCTGGCACGTACAGTTTTCGAAAATATTTGCCTTCCTCTCTTCTCCATAAATTAACTTCTATTTATAGGCAAAATTGGTCGTGCGAGAAAATCCCGAAATCACAAAACAGTGACAAAGCGACCTCGTTTTCCTCTGTAGTAGTAAACATTGCTTCGAGCGTACAAAATTCAGCTAAAGTAAACCACTTCACAATAAATCACGCTGTTTAAACACCATGAAGTCTTTTCTTGCCTTCAAAGTCATCAGCACTTGGATATTCGTGTATTTTCAAAAAGGTTTTACTTTGAAACTTTGGCAAAACACCCAGTTCACGACAGCGATTTTGTTCGGCTTTATATTCACCGCCTAGCGCGGTGAATATAACGTCATAGTCCGAGATAGCTAACCAATCAGATTGCTTGAATTACCAAGATCACTGAGTGTGTATATACTAATGTTCGATATACATCGTACTATTGCTGATAATCAAGATGGGATTTATAGAACATAACCAAGTTGCATTCTGAAGAGCATCAAGAATGTATAGAATTCCATACGCGTGTACTGCGCGATATCTTTCATTGAATGGTCATAGGACGTCAATCAAACTTCTCATTAGTAGACCCCTACTCTTGGGACCAGAAATGGTGTCCTCTCACGAGAGATGTTAGTCACAGAAAGTAAGGTTCGTTGTTATAGCAACGAAATTTCATAGGTAGACTGAAGAGAGCGAGACCTGTCTAAAATACATTTCCATCTCTTTTCGAGGCGATCACTGGTTGAAATTTGTTGAAAATAAATTAATCTAAGGAAAAATAGTTATTAATAAAAGCGAATGTTGGTGGTGGTGAATGGTGATTGTCGTCCCCAGAGCCGCAGGAGCCTGGGCACGATTTCTTTAGCGGAGTCACGACAACAGCTGTCGTAAATTACTGTGCCTCCCCTCCCCCGCAAACCAGACCCATAGGAGATGGTGTCGTCACAAAGGGTGTAGACTTCCTATTCTCTTTTCAAAGATGAGTGAGCAATCTTGTTTGTTCTCTTCGAATTGTTAGGGTATTAAAATGAAGGAGAGAAGAATAATGGCAGCCAGTGACAAAATGACGCAATAATCACAACCAGCAAGGTCTTGCGCGAGTTCTTTGAGTTCTAAACTAACGCGGAAACGCTTGCTATGCATTCCAATCAGTTTTTGAAAGGCTTTCGAGGTATAAATCAACCTTTCTCCGTATACGGTTTAGTCCTCCGTTTTGCGCGCGTGGGCGACCTTTCTCCCCCGGATATCGATCCATAATAGCACAACAAAGTTGGCAAGATCCCCATATTCATGATGTGGTATCGAGTAACAAGCAGAAACAACTGTCATAATACAACAAACCCATCATTGTTCTTGTGCAGCCTAATAAATTGTAATCACTGCAAACGATGGCTTCTCAAAAGAAAAGTTTGCCTTCCTTTGCTTCTATTATTTCTGTTTTGGCGATTGTTCTTTACGGAGCCGGTTTTCTGAGAGTAGAATTTGAGCTGAACGAACAAAGGAAGAGAATATATGCTCTTGAAAACATTGAGGAGACTGAGCCGTCCGATGCTCCAAACATCAACAAAATAGTGAGGAATGCTGGCGGTAAGTTTGTATTTAATATGGTTTAATAGTTTACAGAAAACACCTCAAACAGAATTTGCTATTCTAGTAGTTTTTTCTTTCCTTTTTTCTTTTTTTTTTTCTGAAAAGCAAATATTGTGAGTCCAGAAAATTTTCATATAGATATCTTGTCTTTGCGTACTCATCGCGTGGCGTCGAGACAAACGAAACGACCGAAGGTGACCAGGTCAGGGAAATAGCATTAAAACATGTTTTTTTTAAGGAAAGATTAAAAAAAAATCGATCCTATAATGTACTTTGTTTCTCAACAGTAAATGTTGGCTACTTAGTGAATTGCCTTGTTGTGCTCAAGGACAGCTGAAATTGAAAAACGAACACGGAAATGATATTTTTGATGGGGAGGGGTTTCTTTCGCAGCAGAGCTACAACGTGCTACAGGCGGCTGTATTGATCAAGGAAGAAGGACCAAAAACGCGCGTGCGAACTTTCCTTACTTCGTTCTTATCTAATCAGATCCTTGGAACGACTTTAATACCCGGGAGAGATTTTAAACAATTGTTACGCAACGTTTTGGCGGGTAAACAAGGTGTATTGACACTAGTGTGGGTATATGACACAATTACTTAGCACTTTATTTATCGGAGAAGAACAAACGTTTTTCCTATTTGACGAACAAGATGATTGACCCTGTCAATCAGGAGGATAGCGTTAATTCGTTGTATTTTCGCTTTGTCAGATCTTGAAGGCTTAGATAGTGTAAATTATGGAGGGTAAAAAGTTTGATCATTGAGGCGGGCAAGAGGGCTACCCTCCCCCCCCCCCCCCCCCAACCCCCTTTTTCGTTGCTTACCAATAATCCAAGTTAACTCTAGTAAGTCTCATAAAAACCAGGTAGACAGGGTCCTCTGACCTGATTTTTAGCACTTACACGAGAAATGTTCTTTGTAGAATCTAAATATTTCAAGCTTACTAGGAACAGACGCGTAGCCGATGCATTGAAAAACACCACAGGAGCTAGAAACTCGGTAGACATGGAAACGGTTCTGAAAATCAGCAAACTGTTTTCTGAGTTGAAACCTCAACTCTGTCATTCAAATGGCGTCACATGTCCCCCAGGCCCTCCCGGTCTACCTGGACCAAAGGGAGACAAAGGATCTCGGGGACGAAGAGGACAGAAGGGACGAACAGGAAACAGAGGAGATCAAGGCATTGTGGGATCGCCTGGAATGAGCGGAAAGCAAGGCATCATGGGACTTGTACGTCCGAAGGGTGATGTTGGACTCAAGGGACAAAAAGGAGACATGGGACCTGCAGGCATGCCGGGAGCTAAAGGGGAACCTGGTGAATCGATTTCAGCTCCTGTTGTTGCTGTGTCCCCTAAAACGCTGACAGTTAACGAAGGTGGATCAGCTTCATTTCAGTGTTCAGTGAGTGGTAACCCTAAACCTGCAATCAAATGGAGAAAATGGAACAGTCAGTCACAAATAAGCCGGCCATTGGCTTCAGAAGGAAAGCTGCTTCTTAAGAATGTCCGAGCAAGTGATTCGGGTACATATAACTGTTCAGCGGTCAACATTTTAGGACGAGCCCAGGGACTGGTACAGCTGATAGTAAATGGTAAAGTAAATGGCAAGACCTTTATGAAATAAAGAAAAGAATAAATCAGAGTAATGAACTAATTTTGAAAACCCTGCTGTCCTCACATTTTGCTTGCGATAAATTATTTCAAAACAAAGCAAAACTAAATATCATTGTTATATTGTTGTTGTGTTCCTCTCAGTGCTATATCTTTCTCATCTCAGTCCGCTGTGTCGTAAAATCTAGCCTTAAAATCCTAAAATCCACTAATAAATAAAACCAAAGCAAAACACTCAAAATATTCTATCTGTTCCAGTTCACCCTCGAGTTTCCCTTCATCCCGGACCTCATCACGCTATTGAAGGAAGTAGTTATACTCTCCCATCCTGTCACGTGACTGGGTATCCTGCACCAGTTGTCTCATCGAGAAAGTCATCCGGTCCAGACAGCGTGGCCGAGTGGTCAGCGTCGGACTCGCAATCCGGCGGTCCCAGGTTCGAGTCCCGCTCTGGCCACTTGCTGGATTTGTGCTCGGTCGTCCCGAGTTCAAATTCTCGGCCACGCTTGTAAATAGCCAACTGGTTATCTCCTGCCAGTTGGGGTTTTTAATCCTGTTATGTTGTATTTGAATTATTTGTTTCTAATATTTGAGTGGAGTGCCTGTAAATTAGCTGGACAAGCTAAGTGCTCTTTCCACTATAAACAAGCCTTTAACCTTTAACCTTTAACCCCAGGGAAGAGTGAAGTACAACAACAGTGCATTACAAATTCTACATGTTCGTAAAGATGACTCTGACCTTTACTACTGTTCGGCAACAAACCTGTTGGGACGCGTTGAAAAGAAAACCTTCTTAGTTGTTGTCTCCCCTCCTCGTTTTTCTGTGAAACCACCCGCTAAAGTTGTCGCGGGGGTTGGTGACAGTTTAAAGTTAAACTGCAGCGCTACTGGTGATCCACAACCAGTAATCAGCTGGAAGAAACAGGGAGGTCAACTTCCCTTTGGGCGGAGTCAACGGATTAATGGCAATTTGGTGATAAGAGACATATCAAGGAACGATAGAGGAAATTACATTTGTATAGCAACGAATGCTGGAGTGTTTAAGGCTGAGACTGGCACCTACGCTGAAGTTAAAGGTGCGATTTTATGAAGACATTTGTAGAAGGCCTAAATGTAATAAACGACCCTAAATGTAATAAAGTCCTAAATGCAATAACTTTTTGCGCTAAATGTAATAAACTCTTAAGAGTGATAACATTAGGCCTTATTAAGAGGCCCTGACTGTAAATATCGAGAGTCCGCCGACAGTTGCAAAATTTCATGATTTATTTTATTCGACCTAAAAGCACTTTTTTGGTAAACTATTTTCAAAAATATTAATGGAAATAAAAAGTTCCATCGCACCTTGCTTTTTGCAAAATGTAAGCTTCATGTAATTTTGTTATGTTTAAGGCAACATAAAGACCCGCTGAAATAACTCACTTTCAATCTTTTTGGTTGAGGGGAAATAAAGGTCAACTTTAAAGGCCTATAAAAATCCTAGTATCTAAATTTACGTGTCATGTTGTACAGCAGGTGAAAGCTCCAACTGTCGTTGCTGGCCCAAAAAAATGGCATAATAAAGCAGGCAGCCGTGACACAGCCCCTTTACTATGACTTGTTACTTACGTCATTGATGTCGTTAAAACATTTAAGGCCTAATGTTATCAGTCTTAAGAGTTTATTACATTTAGGGCAAAAAGTATCTACATTGAGGACTTTATTACATTTAGGGCAAAATGTCATCACATTTAGGCCTTCTACAACATTTAGAATATAAACGTTTTAGAAGAGAGGTAAACGTAAATTTGATCCATTTTTTGCCCTCGGGTTATAGAGGGGCAGGGCGTGGGGGCAGGGGGAGAACAACATACCTTTTTTTTTTCAGAGGTATTTCACTTTAGTAATTGTTTATTTTTTGGACATATTTAAGTTTAAGGAAGCCAGACGATTGCTATGGTTACCGGATCTACGGTTTTATATGAAGTGAGGTCAAATGATTGTCAGACTGAGTGTGCGATTTGCTCGCACTTTTTCCTGCTAAAAATAGTTTGATAATTCTGAGGTGTTCAGATATCACACTAAAATGGCCACTGTGTTTTAAGATGTTTCAGTTTTCCAACAGCGTCCTATGCCATAATATGTACAACAACTTGTAGAACTCATATTGTGGTTATTTGCAGAAAATACCGTGAAACGCTCCATTAATTAATAATATCTTAAACAATATGTAATATGTTAAAAAGTTACCTTATGTGAAAATACGGAGTATGTTTCAGAGTTGGGTGGCTTTTAATGGAGGACGGCAAGAAATTGGTGGACTGGGTCTAGAATCAAGTTCTGCACGCCGTTTAAATGAACGGTTTTTATTTTAAGCTTGATTAAGCACTCCTGCTCTTTTTTCTAGTAATATACATAATTATCATAGAGTCTGTTTTGTTTTGTTATCTTTTGAAGAACGCCGTATCTCTTTATCCACTATTCTTGGCAGCCTTGACAGCAAGTACCTCATTAAGCTGAGTTCATATTTAGATCCAGTCGTTCAGAGTCCAGGCCGCAGCAGGTTTGTGAGGTGTTGGCACGCTAAGACAGATGGTTGG